>NC_056740.1:158868524-158911024 GCF_019279795.1 Protopterus annectens
ACCCCCCCCCATTGTCAACCTTTACAGCACCTGCAGATGTCATCCACCTGAACAGTAGTGGCAGACACTCCAAAAACACATAAGCTCTGTGGCGCATGTGATACGTATGTAGTGCTACTGTGCAAGTTGCAGTCCATGTTTGACCAGGTGTGTCCTGTGGAAACAACTAAAACAATACAAACATTGTCAGAGTGTAGGACAACAAACATTTCCTACATTATTCTAATAGTTGTATAAAACCGTCATTTCACATCACAAGCACCTAGATGTTATGAGAAATAGCATAATCTAGGCAAATCCTACAAAAATAAGCTGTTATATTGTCAGAAAAGTGAGGCTCTGTGTGTTGCACACACCATGGGTATGGTTTGTCCTGCCAACTCTCACGTTACTACAAAAAGTGTATCATATTGGGCATTTGATAACCTGGCAACCCTAGCCTGTCTTGCCTATGTGTGTGCAATATGTACACATTTTGAGACCCTGTGAGTAGCTGTTGTCCCGAAATAACCCACATGTATCTAGGCATGAATGCTACCCACCACAACCTACATTTGTAGGTACTGACAAAGTTTGTGGATGACTGCAAGTTGGGTGCTCTCTGTCATTGACTCCCCAAATGATGTTACCATACAGCAAGAGGGTTTTATATCAACTACAGACTGGTGCCAAGGTCCTGGGCTCAAGCTAAATGCAAAAAACTGTATCGTCATCATACCAGTCGGCAAAGACATGGCCCCACTGTTTACCACATCAATGGCAACCCCCTAAACATGCAACCTGTGCTGAGAGACCTGGGTACTCAGGTTGATAACAATTTCACATTCAACCATCATACACGGGCAGTGGTCAGAAAAGCCTTGTACATGGTTCATCTCATAGTTAAAGGGATTGCATCCCAAAACAAGGTGGTCATTACCTCTCTATAATCCTCACTCCATAGACCAATATATTACTACAGCATCCCTTTTGGTATGTTCCTATCCAGACATCTGCACCAACTGGAAAGGCCACAGAAATACCTCACAAATCCATGGCCTCCAACACCTGTCCCAAGCAGACAGACTCAAATCACTATTGCTTCACTCAGTATCAGTCAGGTTGCTCATAGGTGGGTTGTGTCACGCCTATAAGGCAATGTTGGTCCCTACTCTACTACAGCTGCCCCATATCCATAAGTCTAACTCCTCATGCATTACCTGCATGACAGGCCTGAATCTGATATGCAACATCAACACAACCTGCTGGAGAGACAGGTTTGTCTCCCAGAGGCTGCTCTGTCTCAGGAATATACTTCCTATACAGGTCAAACAGAGTTCTGTGCAGACCCTCTTCAAGCGCAATTGTGATGAGAAGATGGAAAAACCACATATCTGTCTCAGGGGTCCCACCTGTGTCTTTCATTGACAGGGCAATAGGTGCTGACTGATGTTTCTTTCTGGGGATAAACTAATGGCTAGCCTTGTATGGACCCCATCGCCATTACTCTAGTAACCTCCTATGATCCTATGAACCTATGATCCTACTGAACTCCCAGGTGACATGTATCAGGAGTAGCATGCTGTGTCACAAGGTATGCATGCAAGATTATGCTTTCTGCCCCAATTGTCCCTGACACACTGTTCTACACATATGCACCGAGGAAACCATGCACATATACAGTTGTACCTTGGTGATGTCACATTTCTGCATTGGCACCATGCCATCCTGAGTCACTGTATTAGCACCAGCTCTAAACAGCATAGACACACAGACCCCTGGAAAAGAAACAGAAAAAGGTTTGGGAGACAACAGTCAGTCAACAATACTACCACCAATCCAACATCATGGAACAAAGGTGCATATACTTTGATGTGTACTCATGACACATGCCAGCAAACAGCAACTTACAGAGCATAACACTACTGCACTACAAACTGTCATTAATTGTACTATAGTCACCCTGTGCAACAGACACATATTTGCATGTCCCTGCATCGATAGTATGGATGACAGTGATGTGGCACATGTATCATCACATACACAGATTGTGGTGTAGGGTTGTAAAAAGCCTAGGCTGTGCCACACAGTTGACATTGTGTGTGTGTGTGTGTGTGTGTGTGTGTGTGTGTGTGTGTGTGTGTGTGTGTGTGTGTGTGTGTGTGTGTGTGTGTGGAGGGGTGCTGGTCAGCTGGGCTATGGAGAGGAGCTGTGTGTGTTTGTTGGTGACCTGCATGTGACAGTGATGTGTGAGTGTGTGTGCATACACAGTCAAGCCATGTGCTAGCCCTACACGAGGGTATGTTGGACAGCTGTGGACTGTACATGGCAGAATGTACACTTCACCATCTCTGTCCATGAACACGGGAACTGGCTCTGCCAGGAGAGGCACTGGCACTACCATGCCTAGGGTCAGATGCTGTACTACTTGCTGACAGTGACTAGTGTCTGCTGGGTCTGTCTCACTCACAGGACCACCCAGGATCATGTGACCATGCTCTGCCACATTGTGGTGTGGACAGTACCCTCCCTCCTCTAGTGCTGGTGGTGCTGCCACTATGGCCACATGGACTCTCAGCTGATGATGGTGCTGACCTACGTCCACGTGTCTGACTCCCTATTCCCACAACATGTTCCAGCACAGACAATGCGTGGTTAAGGACTGACAATGTCTCACCCCACCATCTGTCCACTACATTGGCGAAATTATGTATGGCATCACCAATGTTGTGGATGGAGTCATGAATGCCAGACAGTGATGCATCCATGATCTTGAGCATCCATCTGGAGTTGCATTCAGAACATGCCTGTGCCTTCATGATGGACCAAAACATGCATCGAGTGACTCATGATGTGACACTTGTAACAGGTGGTGGCCGGGCAGCAGTCCTCCTTTGAGCATACTTATCAGTCTGCCTGTGTGGGACCTCACCAGCTCTCTGGCTATGGCTAGTGACTGCAGTCACAGATTCCATAGTCGCCACACTCTCCTGTTCGATGCCACCACCCTCTGACTGTCCAATATCTATGGCCACAGCGGACTGGGTGTGTGTGGTCATACTGACTGTGTGTTAGGACATTGGGGGAGGAAGTGAGATGTCAACCCATGAGACAGATTCAGCCCCCAACAACCCCACCAGTGAGTCAGTATGGCCACACTGACATCAGGTTGTGAGAGGGACACACTCCAACCCCCACATTCACTTGTGAGGAGGAAGACAACATGACTACATTAATACCTGCACTATTATGTTTGCTGATCCACACACACACACACACACACACACACACACACACACACACACACACACACACACACACACATACAGGTGAGGTGCCAGAATTGCATTATACATACCACACCTTATTACTGATCCCATGCACAACACACAAGCAGACCACAACAGACACAGACAAGACAAGCTCTTAACAACATGCAGTGCAGTTACATCCGGTTAAGGTTGCCAGTACTATAAACCTGTGAGATAAGCGACATGTCAGTGCATGTGATGGACCTTCACCTAAAACACAGTGCACCCATCTCTACCATGCTATTGCCCCCTGTATAGTAGACTGCATACACCTTCACAAAACTACATGCAAATATGCTACTGTAATTACCAATTCAATGCACTGCAGTGAACCCCTCCATAGCTGAACATACAAGTATCGTACTATGGCTAAGCTTAACAGTTGTGCCCATGGTAAACTGGCAACCCTTAACATTCCTAGAGTATAGATGAACCATAACAAAACAGTTTCACACTCACCGGCTACAGGATGTTGGACTCTGGCCACATAAGATGTACCTATGGAATTGTGGAGGAGGGGTATTGTCAGCAAACACAAATGTGGCATTAGTACAGGATAATATGTGTGCATATCAACATGTACAGTACAAACTGTGATACTGCTCACATTGCTGACATTCTAAGTATGTGTGCACACGTGTGCGTTACAAACCTCCCCCAAATGCAAATTGACCTGACATCTGAGTACAGGTATGCAGAGGCTGCCACTATGACTGCTACAGTATTAAAATGATGACCACAGGAGGCTTACCTGGATGCTCCTCTGCTGTGAAAGCTGTGCCACCCACCTCCACAACATATGGGGTGATGGATGCTTGCTAGCTGGTGGCTGAACCCAGGTTTGCCAGAACTTCTCTGTGACTGGGAGTAGTTGTTGTGTTGCTGGCTCTTCAATGGTGCTAGCACTGTCCCTGGCCACAGCTGCAGCCCTTTGCTGTGCAGCATTTATCGTGTTGGTGCCCTGCGTTGGACCTGCTCATAGCTTCTTTCCTGCAGCCTGATGTGATTTACTGATGAAACAAGGTCTGCCCACAATGCAGCTCGTTGTTTCTGATTATGGTGACTCCTCGACAGCAAGATGGCATGATACAGTCTGAGGCCGTCAACTATAACTTCCTTCTCGGCTGCAGAAAAAGGTGGGTTCCTCCATCTCTACTGAAAGACAAGAAGAAGAGAACACATCACAGGACCACATACATTGCTCTCCATTAGGAAAACACCCTGCACATCTACATTTGCCAGCACTATTCTCCTCTAACTCCCACATCATACCCCATCATCTCTCACTACAGTATGTATGTGGCTATCAGTAACATAGTGTTAATACATCATGTGTTTCCCTCCTCATCCTGCTGTTTCCTGCTACTTGCTGCTTGTTCTCTAAGGTGTTCAACTGCATTTTTCTGTTGCACCTATTACTGCTTGTTTATAGCCTGTCTATTGTATGCAGTAGTGTAAGCCTCCTACATTTCTTTTAAGCACCTGGACTGTAGGCACACCCCTTCAGTCTCCCTGGCCTTCCATCCTCATATTCTGACAAATATGGCTGGCCAATGTCCTACAGCTTCCCCTGCCAGTCTGGTTGATATGTGCTGACACAGTGTGGCAACTGCCTCATGTACAAGGACAACCATCTACAAACACCACCAAGGAACACACTTTGTGAGAGATGCAATGAGATTAGGAACCTACAGTCCATGCTCTCCCCTTTCAAGCCCACATATCTGGCACCAAAAAGGTTGTCAACACAATCAGTACACCTCACACACCATCCACACCTACACAACACCCACCCACATATGCAGAGGTCCTCAACATAAACATCCCCAAACAAAGGAGACCTCAGAGGCAAAAACACATGCTAACTCCACAGCCCTGCACACCACATACCATGCATAGCCACACACCTGTATTCCACAGCCACTAAGGCATCACCATACAGCAAACATATTAATCATAGGTGACTCTATTGTGAGACACACAAATGTACATCTTACCAGGCTGCATATGGAGAAGGTCACAGTTACTTGTTTGTCAGGTGCCAGAATCTGCCATATCACATACACACTGTTGTCTGTCAGCAACAGGTACTGTTATGAGTCTGTCATAGTCCATGTTGGCATGCCTGACCTGAGATGTACCTCCCTGGACTATATGACATGACACATGATTGAGCCCACTGATTATATGTCCCAGGCGGTATGTCTCTAGCCTTAAGCAGCATTCTGCCATCACCCAGAATAATGCCACAATACAATGAGGAAATTATTGACTTTAACATCTGGCTTGGTTTCTGGTGCCATTCCATGGGGATCAAGTACCTGGCAGCCTGGGATGATATGAATAATAGACCACGATACTTTGCCAGAGATGGCCTCCATCTGCCTCACCTGACCTTCAGGCTTCTGGCCATTGTTCTTGCCACTGCATAGTGCATTGTTAGGAAAAGTGGTGATGTTAACACTACCAACATGAATTGAAGGCCATGCTGCTAAACATTAGGAGTCTAAACATGAATCTGCATGCATTGCAAGCAGTCTTAACCCTGGAAAATGCTGACATATGTGCAGTCACAGACACCTGGTTCAAAGCTGCAGAGAGCACCCCAGCCTTACATGGTCACCCAACCTATCATACAGTCAGACCCCAAGGTGTGGGAAGAAAATCCAAGGGACGTGGGAGTTTCACTATATATGAAGGACATACTCACCTCCAAGCTGGTCAAACAGTAAGATGCACAGAAGACACTCCAGGTGCAGTTAACCATTGCCAAGTCCCCCTATTCAAATCATAGCTAGCTACTGGCCCCCGCGTGTGACCAGAAAGCACAGTCTGCCTGTATGGGCCTGTTCAACTCTATCAGGATTCAACTCTGTACTCTGATCCTGGGTGACTTTAAGTACCCAAATATAGATTGGAAGAACTACTCATGCCAATACACAAATGCCCAGAGATTCATGGAATTTGGCAATGTGAACACCTTGAAACAGTTAATTGCTACCTGCACATGAGGTGAAGATCTCTTGGAGTTGATATTAAACAACATGGGTAACCACTGCAACATCCCTACAGTATCATCCTCCATTTTAAAACCAACCATAATGTGGTCAGGTTTGCAGTCACCATCTCCCACAATGCCCATCTAGCTAGGGCAGACATACAAACATCTCCAAAGTTGATTACAGCCTCCTGAATGAAGTTATAAACAGCTTCACAGTCCCCTCCCCCCTGTAGGAACTATCAGCAATATCCACAAATACACCAAAGCACTATAAGTGCATTTGCATAGATGCATGGAGTCAGGTATACCTAACAGGACTACATCATCCTCTGCATGGATAAGTAAACCTGTCTGGTGGATATCTGCAATAAATACACTCTACAACAGGAGTGAAATATTGCAATCCAAGACCAAGAAGAAACAGGTGCCCAATTTGAAGCAATGTCTCCTTAGCCTGAACAAGCAAATAACAGCACTATCTGCTCAGAAGTGGTGGTCAAGGACACCAGATATACAAGTGCTGTAGACATAACAAACTTTTTGTCTGACAGAGTCTGTGAA
This sequence comes from Protopterus annectens, assembly GCF_019279795.1. Classification (NCBI taxonomy): domain Eukaryota; kingdom Metazoa; phylum Chordata; order Ceratodontiformes; family Protopteridae; genus Protopterus; species Protopterus annectens. The sequence goes on from NC_056740.1 coordinate 158,875,377, forward strand.
AGCTTCACCCCCTGTCCCCCATTAGTACATCAGGATATCCCCAGTACCTGCCCCCTTATAGGTTCATAGGGTGGTACTAGGCTATCGGCCCTAGGGCCTATACAACCTAGCCATAACAATTCCCTGGCTATTTTTTCCCACAATATTTACTTCCCTGGACCCCTGTCTAGCAGGCAACTGATGTGATACCCGTGGTGAATTTCCTATCTCCCATCCAATCATCAAGGTTCCTTTTGAAGAGGGCCAAAGAGGCGCTTTGCTTGACATGGATGGGCAGTCTATTCCAGAGTCTAGGGAGTCTCTGGGTCAGGAACCTATCCCTCCAGCATGTTTTGTTCATTGTGATGACAAGGTGTAGATCCCTGGAGCATGTGGCTCTGAGGGATTGGGATTTCTTTAAGTGTAGCATGTCCAACAGTTCTGGGTATGACATGGCCTTGTATGTTAAGCAAAGATTGCATCTGAGTAGACGATATGCGACAGAGTATAGCTGGAGTTTTTTTAGATGGTCAGCATAGGGCATCTGCTTTAGGCCTGTGATTCTTTTAGTGAGGTATTTCTGTGGCCTTTCCAGTTGTTGCAGATGTCTTGAGAGGTACATACCAAATGGGGCATTGTATTCTATAATGGGTCTAATGAGGAATGAGTACAGTGGGACAATGACATCCTTTTTTCTGGATGAAAAGCCCTTAGTGATGAGGTGTGCCATATAGAAGGATTTCCTGACTGCTGTGGCAATGTGATTATCGAAGGTGAGACCTTCCCTTATATCTAGGGAACAGGTCATCACTTCCATCTAAAAGTCATGGAATGCAGCCTCCATGGGACCTCATCACATTGCAGGATGCATCCTACATGACCTCAAGCATGAACTTGCAGCACCATTAGGCACCGTATTCACGCAAAGCCTGAATACCGCCTTTGTCCCAGCTGAATGGAGGATACCCATTGCCATCCTTTTACATTAAGATGGAGTGTCGACTGATCTGGTACATTATAGACCCACCAGCCTAACAAGCCTGATCTGCAAGGCGATGGAACAGATTATCATGAACCTCATTAACAAGGGCATTGGCAACCTCCACACACTTGATCACATACAGTTTGGCTTTGTCAAGGGGGGGGGGGTCATGTCTGTTACATTTGGTTGACTTCTTTGAGTTAGTCACCAAAGCCATGGATGAGGGGGAGACAGTGCACACTGCCTACCTTGACCTGGCCAAAGACATTCACAGTATTCCCCCCTTGGCCATAATAGATATACTCTGTCAACTAGGCATCAAGCTATATGTTACCAGATGGGTAGCACACTGGCGCACTGACAGCACCCACCTACTCAATATAGGGGAAGCCACCTCAAGTGGTAGACCCGTAACTAGCGGTGTAACCCAGTGTTCTGTCTTGGAGCCTCTGTTATGTGTGATTTACTCTTCTGAGGTGCAGGGGTCAACCAATGGGCTATGGCCAATCACGTTTGCAGAAGACTGGATGCTGGGTGCTGTCACTAAATCACCTAGTGATGTGGACATCTGCTAAGAGGTTCTCACGCAGACACATAAGTGGTGCCAGACACATGGCCTCAGGATGCATACCACAAAATGCAGCATCATCCCCTTTGGGAAGAGTGATGTTACCACAAATTATCACATTACTAACAATATCCTAAGCATGCAGTCAGTCATGAGAGATTTGTGCGCACAGGTTGATGGTGCCATGATATTTGACCACCATGTTGCTCCCTTTGTAAGGAAAGCCTTCCACAGGGCCCACCTCATTAGGAAGACTATAGCATCCAGGGACATGGGGGTCATAACATCCCTGTATTTCTCCCTAATAAGGCCCATTATTGAGTATAATGCCCCTTTCATCATGTTCCTCGCAAAGCACATGCAGCAGCTGATGAGGCTGCAGAGGTTCCTCACCAGGGAATACCAGGACCTCAAACATCTACCATACACAGATAGGCTAAAAGTCCTATCCCTCTACCCAGTTTCATACAGACTCCTCAGAGGTGACCTCTGTCTGTCATACAGGGATATCATGGACTCCACCTTGATGGGACTGCTGCACATCCGCAAGTCAAGATCCACTCATGTAACCCACACATGCTCTCTCAACTTGGACTGTGACATCAGCAGGACTTGGTGGGTCAGATGTGTGTCCCACACACTCACCCAGCTGTGGAGTGGACACCCTGTCCACATCAGGTAGAGTACCTCTTTAACCCTTTTGAAATGAAACCTGGATAACTGGATGGCAAACAGGACATACACCCTTGGGATACCATTTGTATCCCTGTTGGACTGGGGCATTTGGTGCTGACTTGCATAAACATGGGATAAACTCTGGCCTAGGCTTATGAGGGTCTCAGGCCCAATAGCCTAGTAACCTCCTGTGATCCTAGGTATACCAGTTATGGCACTGTGTGCTGTGAAAGACTGTGTTGTTATGTCTCCACACCCATCACTGCCATCTACTGTGGTGAGTTCCCTGTGGGTGATGTCCCAGTACCATGTCACACAGCCACCATCTGACAAATAGGTGAATGGTACAAGGGTATAGGGACAGTCCAGCAACATTTGTGTGACCCAGTGACAGACAGCACTGCAAACATGCTGTAGGGTATCCTTCCTGTAGGTGTCCAAAATCCACAGTACACAGGTGTTTGCAGAATGTGTGCATGTACCTGATATATGTGGACCCTCTGCCAGACAAATGTGGATATCTGACAAACAATTGGACAATATGTAGTGGTTGTTTCCAGACTGTGGGGAACCTGCCTGTCACATGCCAGATCCCTCAGAAAACAGTTATGGTACATTAATATGTGGTACTGTATTCATTCCCTTATGCTGTATGCTCGATATGTACACTCTGTCGCTGATGCTCGGCCTATGTCTTCCCACTACTACTGGCTATAACCTGCTGTCCTGCTGTAGGGGGTCAACAGGTATACTAGGTATAGCTCTCAAGTGATGAGATACGGGTGTGGAGTACACAATGACGTAACCAGAGTACATCAGGAAGAATCAGGGACACCTGGACAATGTTCGAAGTATGCCTGTGTGACATTCACAGACTGAGAGGAGCTGACTAACAGTACATCATGTGATATGCCAGCTGTATCCACCAGTACTTACTGTCACTATTGTCTAAAACACAATCCAGTAGCATTAGTACATGAGCCGACCATTGTTGGAAGGATTCAGAGGGCCAGAGTTGTGATGTATGTCACAGTAGACAGAGCTGAAAGGAAAGCCTGTAGGTGTTGGACAGCTGACTAACAGCAACATGTCATTCCAAGATATGTACTACAGACCTACTGTTGTAATCCCTATTTCCTATAACTGCATCCTCCCATCTGCATCCCATTACATGGGGACTTTTATTACATACCTGGTATAGTGCAGTTCTCCTTTATGTGCAGAAATCCTGCAGTATAATGCCTATGTTCTCACAGCCTGTCTTCGTAAAGAAAGTCACAGACCTGTTTACCACAGGCAGTAGCTTGCCTTTTGTCGGTAATGCTTATGAACAGGTGATTGCCTGTACACCAATCTGTGGCTCACACTTGCTAGTTGCATCCAGTACAGTTGGGCTGCATTTTCATTAGCCAATGGCATAACATCACAGTAATATATTTAAGGCCTTCATGTAGGCCTTGGCCCTTTTCCTGGCCTGTGAGATGTACATTATCAAGGTGTGGGGACTACAGTATCACACAGGGTAGGTATAAATACTGTCCACTGTCTGGATTTATGTGGTAGGTCCACAGTTTGTCATGCTATGTTGGGCCATTTTGAACAGACTTTCTGATTATGTGGCTGTTTACTGTTTAACAATGTGAGTTGAGGTCAGTAAGGGGACAGACAGGTGTGAGTGTCATATGCAGTAGCTGCTGGTCTATGAGCTGTGTATGTTTATAGGGGAAGACTGTGACACATGTCCCGGTCACTTGACCATTCCCCTGCTTTATGTATGGGTGTTGTGTGGATCCCTTATTCTAGGTGTTTGGGAGGTATGGTAAGTCTGTTGCAGGTAGTTGAACATACTGCCACATATGCTGCAGACTGCAGCTGCTGCATTCTGGCCAGGAGTCATACTGTGGATTGTGAAAACATTGGGGGACAGCAAGCTGTATATGTCAGTGAGGGAGCAGTGTCAGCTCTGTTGTCACAGCATAGCCAGGGTGAGGGTACCCATAAAAGTCCAGGTAAGGCATGTGCCTCAGGTACATATGTTATGTAATAGTACCATCCAGAGAGTGGTAGGCGACATTTAGGATGCCAACCTACAGGCCTTTGACCTGCTAATATGGGTGGCAGTGACTGCAATAGCAGTAACCGGTTCTGCTTAAAATTGCACAGCTCAGTTATTTGTTGTATTGACAAGCATCTACTTGACGTGCAACAGACTGGAATGGAAGACAGGACTGTGGGTGGCAAAATGTAAAACATGCTATGAATGTAACAGATTGAGCTACTGAGTCAATACTATAGCAGGTGTATTTGCAAGACATATGTGCATGCATACAGTCTGTTACACAGGATTGGCATAAACATGTGTCTTCAGATGGGTATGACATGTGACACCGAACTGTCTGATGAAGTCCAGCCACCGTGTTGGATGAAAAGCACTTAATAAATAGAGTTTGTGGAGTTCTTACATCGGTTGCTTTTTTATGTTTATTCAGTTTGTAAAGTATTTTTTTGTTTCCAAGTTGTTGTATGTGACACCGAACTGTCTGTCATGATTTTCTAATCTCAATCTGTACTGCCTTGCCATTACTTCAGCACACAGAATAAGTTTTGTGACAACCATGCCAAAAGTAGGTGGCACAACTATGGACATTCTGCAACAGTTTGTGCAGTTGTTAGCTCTACCTGATATCCTAGGCCTCATGTACATCCATCAACATTTATTTGGCTGTGTACTGATTTGATGTCTGCATCACAGTCACAAGTACACTGTCATTTTTCCCATTACATGTACAAGCAATGTGTCACTGGCACTCAGGATATGTGTAAGGAAACACCTGCTATCCTTCAGAGCTGAGTGGCCTAGTGGGCTAATGCACTATGCTGTAGGTGATAGGGTCCTGGGTTCGAGACTTGGCAGGTGAGAATTTTTTGCTGATGTGCAGCACTGTTACTCAGGATATGTGTAAGGAAACTCATGTTATTTATCAGAGCTGAGTGGCCTATTGGGCTAATCCAATATGTCCTAGTTGGCAGGGTCTCAGGTTTGAGATTTGGCAGGGATGTTGATGTGCAGAACAATGTCAAAAAGACAGAAGATGATTAAAGCAGGTTTGCATGCCACTTAAGCCCACACTGTTTCAAAGAAAAAAGGGGCAATAGGAAAGTGATGAAATGGAGACAAGCAGAGGAAAAAAAACAACATGAAAAGTAGGGATGGGTGTAGGAAAGGACCATAGCTCTCCATTTTTTGTACAGCAACAGCTATGCAGGTTGCAGAGAATTTGGACTTTGGAGCCTCACATCCCAGAGAAAGGGGTGTGGGTGACATAACTGTGTTGATTAATTGCTGTAATGATTGATTGTGGGCAGTGTATGTGGGGATAAAATGGAGAGCTATGCATGGGGCGATATATATATATATATATATATATATATATATATATATATATATATATATATATATATATTTTTTTTTTTTTTTTGTGGGACAGATGCCCCTTTTTTAAGGAGAAAGTGGAATGTTAGGGAAGGGATATAGGTATGTGTGGGGAGGTAAGTTGGAAAGGAGAGGTAGAATTTGTAAACAGACAAGTTAGACAAAACAGCAGACAGGGGCAGTGTATGACACATGAAGGGGGTAAACACCTTGGACAGGCAGGGTGTTGTGGAATCAGACAGCCATATGCCTCCAAATGGCAGCAGTGGGACTGACCTCCCCCACCCATGGGTAGTAACCACTGCTCCTTGACTGCCCCAAAGGTGGCTTTGCTGTGGGCTGGGTGCCGGGGCCAGCCTACCCCTCCAGGTTGGCCAGTCTCCTCTCAATCCAGTGCAGTCAATCATCAAACCCTTGCTGTATAATCCTGCGCACCATGCCTGGTAGCTGTCACTGGGTGAAAACTCCTTCCCTTCACCCACTCCCAAGGGGACAGGCCCCATCCCCTGAGGTGGTTTCACCCATAGGTGGTGCAGGACTGGTGGAGGGACCAGTTCCAGGTTGGGTCCCAAATATGCTTTGACCCGGTGCCACAGCCGGTTAAGGTAGGGTAGGTGGATCCGTCAGAACCGGTCTACCCAGTCGAGCTAGGGTGTTGAGGTTTTTCAAAGTGTATAGGTTAGTAAGGAACATAACATTTAAATGTTAGTTATAACAGCATGCCAGGTTGTTCCAATTAACCCAGTAACATAACATTGCATAGCATATGGAACACAACAATAAGTGGTATAACAGTATTGTAACAGCATGCCAGTAACAGTTACAGCAAAAGGCCAACAACATAGGTAATTCAACAAGGTATTTTAGTATGCAACCATTGTAATGTATAACAATAATAAAGTACAAGGCCCAACAAAACATTTTGAGAACAACATATGTTAAAAGTAAGCCATACCCAATGTATAACAATAATAAATTATGATGCAAATAAGGGGTGGGGGGAGAGAGAAAGATATTCCATTACTACCAGTATAAGCTATATTGTTTGCAACAGTACTCTATACGCTACAGGTCTGCCCTTACTTTATGTATAAAAGTGCCCTATAGCTTCTGTAGCACCTAGATACCTCTCAAGCTATCTGCATGGGACAGTATGGGCCAAGCTGTGACACCTACAGGTACACAACTACAGGGGACTATTACATGTCAGGGGAACATACTATATATGAGTACCAAGATGTACTGTGGACTGATGTAGTGTGACTGTGCTATTAACATAAATCAAATGTATGCTAAATCCGTGTCCAATAGATTTGGCAACAGTGATCACAGTCTGTGACAGTGTGACATTTGAGTGACATGTATTGTGCACAGTACAGACATGTTACACTTACCATGCCATCCTTGGCAGACATGGGGTTAGACTGTCAGCAGACATTCACAGACACATCAGGCATACAGCCATACCAAGATTAAACAGTCTTATTTGTTTTATTAACCTGTATTAATATTGTACTTGTTGATTTTTTATATACTGACGTCTTATCACCTTGCTGAGCAATGCTGTTAACACTCTGGTACATCTGGACACACAAATTAGTTACCCATTCAAACAGCTACTACAGCCATTTATTTACCTGTAAGTCCTATTGGAAGAGCATCTGTTAACAATACATAACTCTTTCTAGACATATTTAGTAGTACTCTTCCTTGGATTCGAGCCCCAGTCTGTGTGTGACAAAATGTACATCATACCTAGTGTTTATCAAACTGAGCTATTGAGCCACTGCTGAATATTGATTGACTGATATGTGCCTAGAGCTCACCTGGTAAAGTGTCACCTGGTAATAGAGGTAGAGTGTTATACAAGACTGCAGTGACATTTGAACACACATACATGAGATTCATGGATGACAGAGATAGTATGTGAACTGTGCATTAATACATGGAATGCAGGTGTAGACAATTAACCCCTAGTGGGTGGAACTATGTGTGATGTGCACAGACTATATCAGAGTGCTGGGTTGTCTACCTGACCCATATACAGTTACAGGTGGTATATTTGCAGTCTACCACTATTACAGTTTCATACTTGCCTGCAGCAGCGTAACTAAGATCAGAAATGAATACAGCTGAAATGCAATGGTTAACACAAGAAAGTCCTGAGATACACACTATATACCTTGACCATTCTTATTATAGGTTCATTTCTTAGTACATAAAAAATATCATAATGCATTATATCTTGTAGTATAGCTCCACATCTACAGTTTCGCAAAACACTTAATTAGCTAACCTTCAGTCACTTTGTGGTATTATTGCCGTCTTTACTTCATAGCAGTTGTACTACTCGATTTCATGACCAACAGCCCAAAATACACACAAATTGTGCAACACAGCTTTATTTGGGGTGACATCATGCAGTGATTGGTATACATGTAACAGTCTTTATTGATGAATACTTCCTATAATGCAGGTGTTGCAATACAGCTGTAATTCCACAAGTAATGCAGTGAAAACGTTATTTCCTTAACATTATGAATGCAGCTGAACTTTATTTCCTTGACATTATGAATGCAGTTGAACTTTATTTCCTTAACATTATCAGGTATCATGCTTTCATCTTTATTGAACTGTACCTGGCATTACTCAGTTATATCAGTCTAGGTCTATGACCACATTCATTGCAGTACACTCAAAACATACTGGCAGTTACTAATGTACTCTTTCTTGTTTATATGACTATAGATTGCAATATACATCTGTACTCACCACACTCTCTGCACAACCTGTCCAGGTGCTCTGCATGGGCCTCCAGTTTGCGAGCTCTCTCCTCTGCAGTTGTGGGGAGAGAAACACACCATTATATGTACCTGTCTATCACGCATGCAGATTACTTATTGGTAAAAAAATCCTAACAATACTTACAAACTTGTGGGAAATTGTCATCCCAAGCATCTTGGATCCAAGTAGCCAAGAGATCCCCCTTCCTATGCTTCAGGTCATCAAAATGGTGATGCACCTGCTCACCTGTGCGGGGGATATCAGTTGCACTGATGAGGTTGCATGTCAGCTGGTCCCAGGCCTCTGATTTGCATTCTGACCATGGTGCTGGCTCTGCAGCAGCCAGATGTCATGGTCTTTTACTAGGAGTCCAACCATGACCCTGGACTCCAGAATGCCCCACTGCTGTGACTGGAAGCACGCACCCTTTACAAGTCTAACCATAGTCTCTGCCAAGATAAAACTCCAACAGATTATGGCTGTATTGCCACCTGTTACACTTAAATAAGGCTATTTTCCCACCATTTGCTGCCATTGGACCATTTTTAAAAATGCAGCACTTTGCTTAGCACCCCGCAAACCCGCTGAGCTCAGCGAAGCAGTGCTTAAACTGGCAATGCTTAGTAATGTTTAGTGGTGTGCAAACCAGCTTAGCTGAGCTGAGCAATGATTAAACTGGCATTGCTTAGCAGGGCTTCACACTGCTTAGCAAACCAGCTAAGCACTGCTAAAACATTCTTTGTTTAAGCAGTGCTTGAGTAGGCTTAGCTATGCTTAGCGGGGCTTAGCTGGCATAGTACTGCAGGATTTCATTATACAACAATAATCACTGATATTTCTGGGGCTTGAGTGTTTGAGGCAGTCTATATACTGGCGTGTTTTAGAGGGTCATAAGATGAGATACAATAGGTAATGGAGCTGTTGGGCTTCCTCAGTTTTGTTTGGCAGGCATTGGCACTTTGTAGGACATTTCGTATAGCCTTGGTAAACTTGTTAAAAAGGGACCACAAAAAAATCACTGGGTAAAAGTTACAAGGAGAGAGAAAGAGGATCAATGCTTATGGCAAATTTTCCTGACTGACTATAATGGTATGCCTCTTTGGCAAATGATTGGTTGTTCTCCGAAGCACTTCATCTCTTCAGTGATGCAAAAGGGAGTCCTGGGATGAGGAATTATTTGGAGGGACAGGAGTTTGCTGCACCTTTTCCAGGATCATGGTTAGCCGAACCTATGCTGATCTGTGTTGTCACGGTAGTTTGGCAGCAATGTTTCCAATATCGAAGAATACTATTTCACTTAGAAAACCTGGCCATGGTGAGGGTGTTTGTTAAGGAGACTCCTAGGTCAAATTTAATATTAGTAGCCTTTGACCTTGAACTTTCCATTTAATATTAATAACCTGTCTGTGTAATCACTCAATTATTTCATCAGGATTTAAAATAACTCTCAGAATGTGTATTTACAAAATAACCGGTCAAAGTATTCAAACCCTGCACCTACTGTGCATGAGGTTGTCACTCTAACTGATCAGCTATATAGCTTTGTGAATTGCTTTTGTACTTTTATATATATATCTCCACTACATTTAAGCACCACTGAGCACCGTGGCATGCCTCGCAAACCTGCTCAGCTATGCTTAAACTTGACCTTTCCATTTATAATTGAATCCATCCAGTTTCTATTTTTAGATGTCTGGCACGTGTCCATTGCTAAGTGCTGTACCATGTAAACACACACAAAAAAAATTAAATTTTATTTTCAGTGCCATACGCTGACTATTCCGCACTTTGATAGTGCAGGGCATGTGTTTCACATCTCCGGACACTGTAACACACCCCCTACACTGATTCTGTAACCATGTTACACATCTCTCCCTCAGTAGCGTGCCTTCATTAGTATGCAAGGCTCACTGCTGAGGGGGAACTTCAGACATGGCCACAGTACCTTCTGTGTAGAAATTACACTATTCCTACATGGATTTTATTAAATCCCCAGGACACTTCTTAAAAGTCACTTCTGTCTTATTAGATATGCAGAAATAATTTGTGATATGTAAACATATTTTTTTATCAGTAAATATTAAAATCAGTAAATGTTAAAATAATCTTGTCCATTAATGTAACAACTGTCAGCTAACTTTTATTACCCCAGAGAGATCAGATGAGTGTGTTACCCAGTTTACTTTTTCATCTGTTTCAGTCTTTGTCGCCACAAATGATTAGGCAGAAATATGTAAAGATATGGAATCACTGTAGAAGGTAAGCTTTTAGTGTAACAGGACTTCTGGGAGAGAACTATGGTTTGGGACATACATTTATGGGAGTGCTTATTCTACAGGTACTTTTGCTTGTTTTCTACTCTGATAAATGTTGGCAAGCAGTAAACTACTATTATGAAATTGTAGTAAATAACACTGAACACAGAGATCCCTTTTCAAACCAATATTTCAGACAACAGCAGCAGTTAGTAATTATAGATTTCAGTGAAGATGTTATTTCTCTGTCATAGTTTATTATCAGTGGTCAGATCTTAATCCAAAAGGGTAAAAAGAAATTAGATCATGATCATAACAGGCCACAGATTTGGCTGAGTCACATGATCCATAATATTATACACATTGCCACCAATAGCATTGCGCAGTGGTTAATTTCTGCTGATAATATATAACCAATTAGTCACATATGAGTGTGAGTAATAATGAAATTACTCACAGCTAATCTGGTTTAGCCCTAAGGGTAAAACCTGAGGGATATACAATGACAGACTCAGTAAAGAATATACAAGGGATTCAGTAAAAATGTCTTCGGTATATTTAAACCAAATTATTTATTTATCAGGATTTGTTTTCAGCTGTGCATCATTATGGAAGAGCAAAGTTGCTCGTATGAGCATATAAATATTTTTAGTGTCATGGTACAGCTTCTACAGCAGAAAAGCTATACAGGATATGTACATGCTGCCAGTGATATTATACTGACGTATGTTTATGGATAACTGTAGCTTATTGTAGTTTTCAGCTATAACAGGAAAGTCCCTGACTAAGCTGCAGAGGTATATATATATATATATATATATATATATATATATATATATATATATATATATATATTGCTTGCATAATAATGTGTGGGTGGAGGAGAATAACGATTAATACAGAAAGAAGTAGTGAATTGTTTCATCATGTGTATTTTAAATTAAGCTTGTCCAAGTTTCAGCCACAGGGCCACAATATGGCCCTCAACTCATTCTGTCCAGTCCATTATCCAACATATGAAAACATTAAGAGGTGACAGTTTTACCCATTTATTAGCTATCTATTACAGCTTCACCATCTGACTCCTTCTGCACTTAAGTGACTTCTTAAATTATTATTCATGCGATTGTACACAGGACATTTGTTTAAACCTTTTGTGCACTGCAGATCTAAAATGTGGAGTGCCTGTTACTACACTTGCAACTCTGAGGTCTTCACTGACCTTTCCTTCACATCCTGTGCTGAGTGCATGTTTGCTGATGGGACTAAATGGTGCACTTCTGAAGTGGACTCTGTATTCATTTAGCCACATATGATAGGAACACTAGAACACTAGATCACCACAAGTGCTACTGTAATGTCATTGACAGAATCTGGGCAAGAACCCTGAAGTTGTGAGGTGGAAATCTGTCTGCTGAGCCTTGTCCCATGTGCAGAATGCAAATCCACCAACACTGGCTGTACACCTGGACTTCAAGCTAGAACCCTGAAATGGTAAAGTGGAAATGGTCCATTGTATCTTCTGATTATATGAGCAAAGTAAAATAAATGCCTAAGTTGAATTTGGTGAATGGGCCTTGCAGCTATAAGTTGATGCAACCAATGAGGTATCAGATTGTACTGAGAGCACTACACAGGTGCAAATACTGATGTCCTGCAAATACTAACCATTGATTTATTGTACAGGACTGAACCCCGGAGCAATTATGCTGAATCTTTATGCGTCAGATCACTGTATCACATGGCAGATTTATTATAGCAATAACCCACGCCTGGGTGTAGGTAATGCTGGATTTCCGTTACTTTTTTTAAAGCCGTCTCGCTATGTTAAACCCATTTAACATAACAAGACAGTTTTGAAAAAAGCAACGGAGAAAGCAAGATCTCCGTTGCTTTTTACAAACTGTCTCGCTATGTTAAAGGAGTTTAACATAGCAAGACAGTGTGAAGCAATGGAGATCTTGCGTTCTCCGTTGCTGTAAAAAAAGAGTTATAGTAATGGAAAAAGTCCGGGCGACCGGACCTTTTTCCATTACTATAACTCAGATTTACAACATGCACGCTGCCAATCAGCGTGCACGTTTTTGAATATTAATGGGGGGTTGTTGTATAATATAGCAATAACCCACGCCTGAGTGTGGGTAATGCTGGATTTACCCACGGTTGGTGTGGTTTGGTCATGAGGGCGAAGCCCGAGTGGCCAAATAAAGCCAACCATGGGTAAATCCAGCATTACCCACACCCAGAAGTGGGTTATTGCTATTATACAATGACATTATTTAAGAAAAAAAATAATTACTTTTCTTAAATAATGGCATTGTATAATGCCTCCTTGCTGCCCTTCCACAGCTGTCTGGTATTCTGTGGCAGTTCTGATGTACTGCGCATGCGTATGCCTACGCAGTACATCAGAGCTGTGGGCAAAAGCAATGGAGAAAGCAAAATCTCTGTTGCTTTTTACAAACTGTCTCGCTATGTTAAAGGAGTTTAACATAGCGAGACAGCTTTAAAAACGCAACGGAGAATCTCTGTTGCTTTTTTAAAGCTGTCTCGCTATGTTAAACTCCTTTAACATAGCGAGACAGTGTGAAGCAACGGAGATCTTGTGTTCTCCGTTGCTGTAAAAAAAAAGAGTTGTAGTAATGGAAAAAGTCTGGGCAACCGGACCTTTTTCCATTACTATAACTCTGATTTACAATGTGCACGCTGACCAATCAGCGTGCACATTTTTGAATTTTAATGGGGGGTCGTTGTATAATTGCCAAGTTAAAACATGTACTCTAAATGTACTGTACTTTCACTGTGATAATACTTAGTGGTCAAAATATTATTGGATCTCCAGCTAAACTGTTGGGTTGCTTGGTTGTGGGAAGGAGTTTCCATATTTCCCAGGAATATTATTAAGCTTATTGTTTTACTTGTCTCTTTTTTTGGTATTTATACATATTCTTATCACAATGCTGCCTGGAAATCTAAAAAAGCAAAGAACAATTAAAACTGAAGGCTACATTTTCAAAATTTGATTATCTAAGGAATATTTGACATTGAATCGAGATATCAGTTTCTGTTTAATTTCTCAAAAAATTACAGTCATGCATAAAGAATACAGCATAATGCACCATCATGTCACAAGACAAGCAGGTACATTTCATAGCTTCATAGGACAGATATGCAGAATAAAATCCACAAAATAATGTGTTAGCAGCCAGCAAAGAAATATAACAAGTCAAAGTTCTGAAAAAGCATCAAAAATATCTGATAATCAATGAAGTGACATCTAAGAGCAGGAAGGTGTTTTCAGATGGAGATTTTTATCATAATTAGACTATAGATGTGTAGATATGATCTCACAAGGAGGCCAGTAGTTGAAAGCTGAGCCTCTCACAATAGACCACTATAAAACAAGTGAAGGAACCATCATGGAGTACCAAAGATCTGAATCTCTGAAAAGACCTGAAAACTGACAGTTTTTAAGCAAGCATTCAGTTAAGGCTCTGATACTGGTAATACTATTTATGTGTCCGTATTTAGTTGATGATGTGGTAATACTGCTCATGTGACAATGTTTGAGGACTTATCCGAGCTTTTCTTATGGTGGGAGAGCTGGGTATATACATTCTGAAGAGCAGTACAATCAGGTAGGACACTTCTGTGAAACTGACATGGATGTCAAAAAACACTTTGTGGCATCACAGTTAATGTTTCCATTCATATGACAAAATGGGTTTGTGAGTTTAGTGATCATATCAGAATTTATCAAATTAATTTGTATGCCAAAATCCTTGAAATGAAAGAGATCATGGTAAAGCCTATTGCTAATGTCACTGAAACTCACAGCTTCCTAAGATGAGGAGTCTGATTCGCACACATTTCAAAACTTTTCTTGAGGAAGTTGGGGTGATGCATGGTGACATGATTCACTTCAACAATTTCTGTGGCTGAGAAGTGCAGCCACAGTAGGCCACAGCAACCACATCTAGATTATTGCACGAGGAAATGACATCCTCTATGAGCAACAAAAGCAAACATGCCACCTTTTTAGATGATGACTTGTAGCTAAAAGACCTGGCATTTCTTATTCAGCTGTCTCAAATTATTGTCAGGCTTAACATGTCAAACTGCATGGAAGAAATCAGCTACTCAATAACTGTGTATATATGCTGCTTTCATGCAAAAGGAGGAAATGCTGCATAAATAAAGTTATTTATTCTTCAACTTTATGCACAAAGCCTACAAAGACAGTGAGATAAATACAGTACTATACAGCCATAGGATTATTTACTGAGGAATGTGAAGACTTCCAAAATTATTTTGTGAAAGATGAAGGTCTTTGGATTCTCATTTACAAATGAACATTGCAGTGCTTCTGGTCAAAACAACAGGATATTGAAGAAGACATTCATACACTGCATAAATCTTCCAAATTGTAACAGGCTTGCTTGTGTGCAAATTAAACATTTGGCAGAGAATTCCCTTTTTATGGTTGCTGTACTTCTTATAGGAAAAGATGGGAAAGATGTGGCTGATGTATAGCACTGTTGCAGACAGAGCAAGAGGAAAGGTTATAAAATATTGGAAAATAGCTGGATTATAGGAAACAAAGCATGTGAACAGACTGGAGGTAGGAAATCGGATGAAATGCCACTGTATGGCCAGCATATGCAGCTATGCCATAAATGTTATCTTACTCCAATAAAACTTAAAAACAAAAGCAAATGGAAGATGAGGAGAGGGCTGCAACGGTGGAGTGAAAGAGGTAGATTATCTGCATACATGGAGAAACTCAGAGAGAATGGAGGACAGTGGAGTAAAGTGTTTGCAGACTGAAATAAAGTCTGCAAGAGGAAGTAAGGCAAGACACTGGAATTTTGCCTTTGTAGAATGAATGACAGCAAGGAAAGATGATTGAGAGAGGACTGGATAGGAGTAATGTCTATGTCTGAATGGATGAAAGGGAAAATATCAAGAGAATAGAATAGTTTGGACTGGTAGTGGATGTCAAAGAATAACATTTGAAGTGGCATATGAATTTGGGGGTGCTGGAGATTAATCTCAAAAAGAACAAAAAGCTATTGGACCCATAGAGACAATGGTAAGAGCCGAGAAGGGAAAGAAATGTGAGAGGCGATGGAAGAGATAGTGACATCAGACTAATATCTCTGTGCTACATATAGTTGTAGCCACCCATCCATCCATCCTCAACCCCCTTTCCCATTTTTGCACATGGGGCTGGGATATCACTTCAACACTGACAATCAGACATGGCTAAATTGTGACTGTAATGCATGAAGGTATGTTCAATAGAGCTGGGTCTGAAACTGGTAAACTGAGATCAGTGCCCTACCCCAGAAAATGAACTTAAGTAAATAAATGTGACATCTTTTTTCTTTTATGAAATAGGCTGATTGTGTATTGTAGGCATTATATATTCTAGTTATGGAACTAAAAGTAAAAAAAATAATTAGCACAAAAATGACAGCCTTTTTTGGGAAGCACAGCTTGTTGTAAGAAACTGTTGTCATGAATGAAAAAAAAAGTTAAAAACAAATCAAAATCCACCCTCAAAGTTGCATGTCTGGCAATAGTGTAGGTATAGAGCATTTGTACAAACAAAAAAACTCGACAGCTCTCCCCTTAATGAGTAGAGATGTGAGCAGCTGAATGTAGTTTGGGCTGTACACGGTGAATATTTTCATAGGCTGCTACTTGTTTGCTTTATTTTGGCTTTAAGAGAGTTGCATTCCATGAATTTTAATTAAGGATGAAATAATTTTATACTTTCAACTGATTTTGCACAGTAACGTCAAGAATACTATACGAAAACATCTCTCGGTGAAATCATATGTAACCTCAACAGCAGTGTGTGACTAGTCAATGTGGCCCTTCTACAAGGCTCAGAAAACTCATTTAAACCTCTGTGCCCCCACCCTGCTCGTTGACTATGCAGCAGTAGTACAGTACTTTGACTTTGCATTAGGCATATAAAAGCACCTACACTTTGAATAATATTAATGTTACAACACAAACCTTGCCATACGTGGTATATGGCAGCTTTGCCAAACAAGTTGGACAACCCTGTTTTAAATGGATGCTGTTTATGGACATAAAACATGGATGTTGTTTATGAACGTAAACAGTATGGGATGTCAGCAATTATTTCTCAGTAGATAAAGTACTATTCAGTATTAGGAACTTTGTGCCAATGATAAAAGTTTTGTGCAGCCAGTCCCACTTTATGATTTCAGCAGAACTGTTATGCATATTATATAATATAGATTTTTCACGGTGCTTACTGAAAATAGTAATGCTATTGTTCAAAATCATTGCTGTGGTTGTATCATTGTAGTTGTTCAAGTGGATGGAATTTGTATAGTTATTGCACAGCACAAGATGTCTCTCCTACTCCTAAATGCATGCATAAAAATATAGGTTCATTGATTTATAGAAGGTTTCTAGGCTAATGGCCCTAAAGCCCTTATAAGTCTAGTCATATTTATCTCAAGTCGCCCCAATTGTTAGTGGTTAGGTGAGCGTAATTAATACTGACTGCCTCTGTCCATGAGGGACATGGGCACCACGCCGGAAGTGAATTTTCAGTTGCCCATCCATTGATCTAAGTTATGTTTGAAGAGGGTCAGGGAGGGATTCTGTTTCATGTGAAGTGGAAGCTTGTTCCGGAGAAGTGGCAGGCTCTGGGAGATGTATCTCTCCAGCATGATTTGTTCATGTCAGAAGCTAGGTTAAGATCTCTGAAGTGACTGCCCCCCATGCAGTTTGATACATGAACGTGCAGCATTTCCATCAAGGCCAGGTTAGAGACTGCCCTGTAAGTCAGGCACAGGTCACTGCTTAGCAGCCTGTAGGAGAGGGAATACAATAACAAGGCTTTCAGTCTTTCCACATAGGACTTGTTTTGTGTACACTGTATTTTCTTGGTGAGAAACCTCTGCGCCTCTACAACTGTTGCAGGTGTCTGGTGAGGTACATGCAAAAGGGAGCATTGGACTCAATTACTGGCCTGATGAAGGTCAAGCATAATGTAATAATAACATAATTTGATCTAGATGCAATGCCTTTACTTATGAGATATGCCACATAGAAGGATTTCCTTATGACTTTGGATATGCAATGGTTGAAGTTCAGATTGCTATCAACCTGAGTATCCAGATCACATACTACTGGGTCTACACTTAAGGGGCTGCTGTCTATAATGTAATTAGCAGGGGAATAATGATGCATGACAAAAACACACAGTAGTCCAAAAATGATATCCAAAAAAACACACAACACCACACCAGAAAAAAATGCAATGTTCTTTACTGATGTTTCCGGTACCTCAGCTTATGCCTTCATGGAATACATTTTTACATCAAGCAGCATCCATTTATACAATTCAGTTATCCAATGTAATACTCAAACAATGAAATGACGATCCCATTCTTAAAGTGCCCATACTTGCTGACATAAGCTACCAGCAATTTTATGTGCATATCTGTTCATTACATATCTTTTATATATTATTCTATATTGTTAAGACCGCTCATAACTTTAATTCACAAAGTTTATACATATATTTTAAATTTTAAATTTAAAATAAACATTCCAAAAACTTCTTATAACAATATGAATGAATACAGTAAAAGTGTAGCCTTCAATATTATGCCATATCTTGTCCTATTTCTCATACCCAAGCCAACCCACAATGCTGGAGAGAAACACCAGCACATATTTACACTAAGTATAATCACATTTACTAAATCCCTGAAATAAGACAATGCATTCTGTTATTAACTGTTAATGTTTAAATCCAATTCCATATTTAACCCCCTGGGGTATAATGTTCTAAAGTTAATGATACATTCTGTCTCCAATAGAGTCAAATTTCCTGCAACTTGTCCTTCCCTCTGTGGTTTACATTGGATAATTGAATTGTATAAATGGATGCTGCTTGATGTAAAAATGCATTCCATGAAGGCGTAAGCCGAGGTACCGGAAACATCAGTAAAGAACATTGCATTTTTTTCTGGTGTGGTGTCATGTGTTTTTTGAATAATAATGCATGTTTTTGCATTTAGCTTTAATCTGTTGCTTTATCACCAATCATTTGTCTGTGTTAACTCTTTTTGTAGTATATTAACACTATTGGGGTACTCAGTCATTACTCCCAATTTGCAATTGTCAGCGAACTTGGTCAGCCACAGGCCTTCCACATTTGCTTGGACTTCTAAGAAATAAATTCCAAACATTAAAGGGCCCAGCACAGAACCCTGTGGTATGCCACTGATGATTGGTCTTTTGCTAGAGGTGAAGTCACCCACTTTAACAGTGTGTGTCCTGTCGGTGAGCCAATTGGCTACCCATCTAGTGATGTAGGGGTTGATTCCCAATTGGGAGAGTTTCTCTATAACACCTGAGTGGGGGATTGAGTCAAATACCTTGGCTAGGCCAAGAGGTGTACTTCCAGGGAGCGCAGTTTCCTGTTTAGACTCCTAGCATTCAGCAGCACTACCTCAAGTTTTTCTAGAGAGGATTTTGTTATGTCAGGATTTTGGTTATTTTGGCACTGCCTATAAAGGCACAATAGAGGTGGCTAATGCCTTTGCCAGTATCCAAATGCCTAGAGGGGACAGGTGCAGACCATCTCTGCAAAGCAGCATGGCCTGTTTACCATGTCTTCCCAGGCTGACAGATATTGGATCCCCTCAGAATGACACCAGAGGCTAAGCCAATTGTTAAAGTCAATCATATTTTTGTTTGTATTGTGCCATCATGCTTGGAGAAGGTAGAATGCTGCTTAAGGCTAGGCTTATCCCTGCCTGTGACACATAATTTGAGAGCTCAGCCATGTCTCTTTTCATATAGTCCAGAGAGGTATGTCACAAGTCATTCACTTCAACATGGACAATTATGGAGTCATACTGGTACTTGTGGTTGAGTGACTTGAGTGCTTGAGTGACTTGACAGATCCTGGCACCTGACAGGCAGCTAACCATAAACTGCTCCTTATCCAGCCTGGAGAGGGGAACATTTGTATGTCTCACGATGGCGTCTCCTTAGGTTTTGTGGTGTTACGCCTTATGGGCATATTTGGTGAGATACTGATGTGTGTGTGTGCGTGTGTGTGTGTGTGTGTGTGTGTGTGTGTGTGTGTGTGTGTGTGTGTGTTATTATGTGTTGTGGTTGTTTTTTGCATTGTTGTATGTATAAGTGGTTTCCATTTGGGAGGCCTCTGATCTTTTGGTAAGTTACTAGTGCGTACCTCCACATATGTGAGCTCATGTGTCATGTCTATATTTAGTGTGGGAAGTGATGCGTGTGTGCTGACAACCTGTTTGGCATTCAATTTGTCCTTATATGGTAGTTTTGCCTCCAGTTTCATAGTGTAATTACATTTCTCACCAAAAGTATTTGTTTGTTTCAGGAGTAAGTGGTTATCAGTATACATGTCCATCAGACTGGCCAGAGAGACGATGAAAAACTGCCTGTCCATGATAGCAAGTTCTTACTATATGTTTTATTAGGGAAAGGAATGAGTTAATTTGATAGGACTTTGCTGGTAGCTCTGAGACTACGAGAGGGACCTATACTTTGTCTTAGCTAAGGTTGATCAATAAGCCAACGCTGCTCGGTGAGTAACTGAGTTGCTCCTAGAGCAGCAGGAAAGCTTGGAAGAGTTTTACTGACAGCTGTTTAGGGAAAGAAATGAGCTTCAGGGCTTTCATCTTTACAGGGCAATGCTAATCACCATTGAGTGAAGAGCAGTACCTCGCTAATGCGAGGCTTAAATGCGAGCAAAGAAAAACAAGTTTTAGGTTAACTACCAATCAGGAAAGCAAACAATAAGCCTTCCACCAGCACTCCCCAACTCAGACAGGTTAGATCAGCATACTTCTGCAACAAGAGTGCAGAAAAAACATTCTTAATGTTGAACAGCTGCTTTGGAGCCCAAGTGTAGCAAGACAAGGCAAACTACCTACAACAGCCGTACAACTATTAGATACAATGTAATACAGTGCAATCAACTACTTAAAGTACTAAAGCAGCAGTAGACAGTACTAGGCCAGGATTCACAACTGGTTGGCAGGAAATAACAAAGGGCAATGATAAACTAAAAGAGATGCAGCTAGGGTAAGCACAGGATGGAATTAGTGGCAGGGTTTGCAATTAGCAGTAAGTTTATGCTGAGGCTGGTGCAGCAACCAAAGTCAGTGAATGATGACAGATTATGGAAAACAAAGCATTGCTGTACAGTCTGTGCAGGAAAAAGATAGTCAGAGAGTGTGTGTAGACAGCCAACATATAGCGAGATACAGAAAAACTTAATAAGGGAATGAGGCTTCATTATTTTTCATTACAAGATGTACAGCAGAAATTTGGGATTAAAATGCAACAATGGCCCAATTTTCTTGCGTCCCAAAACTACACAAGGATTTGGTTAATCCCCCTGGACGACCTATAGTTTCAGCCTGTGGGTTATTTTTTACACAATATAGCAAGTTTTTTTGCACTATTTTTTGCTACCTACTGTGGAGAAAATGTCTTCTTATATTAAAGATGTTTTTGATTTCCTAGGTAAGATTAAGGAAATGACATGGTCAGAAGAAACGTATTTTGTTGTAATGGATGTTGTTAGTTTATATACCAATATTAAGCATAAAGATGGAATTATAGCTGTAAAATTTTTCTCGGGAGAAGCCCCGGTTATTCAGTATGTAACAGATTTTATTTTGATGTGTTTAGAGAATAATATATTTGAGTTTAATGGCTGTCTATATAGGCAGCTACAAGGTACAGCTATGGGGGCAGCTTTTGCCCCTACTTACGCAAATATATTCATGGGACATTTTGAAAGTCAGTATATTTATACCACTGAATTTTACAAAGAACATGTAGTCAAATATTTTAGATATATTGACGATTTGATCTTTGTATGCAAAGGGGGACACAGCAAAGTTAAAACATTCATTAATAAGTTGCATGATAACAAAGTAGGGGTACATTTTGATGGGTTACAGATAGGTAATGAAGTTCATTACTTAGATGTCAATACAATGGGTAGGAAGAATTGTATGTTAAAAACAAAAATACATAGAAAGTTCTCAGAAACAAATTTAGTGCTACATGATTCCAGTTGTCACCCCCACCACCCCACAAACTATAAAGTCCATTCCATATGGATAATTCCTCAGGGTAAAAAGGTTATGTAACAACCCAATAGATAAGGAAAGGGAAATAGAAGAAACGTTTCACAAGTTTTGTGAGGGAGGATATCCAGTAGCAGAAGTGGAACAGGGTTGGTAAAAGTGTTAAATTGGAACCAGAAGAGTGGTAATATACAGGGAAAGAAAGAAAATAGAAGAGAACAGGAATGTATATATTTTACATCAACATATTCAGTTTTTTCAGAGGTAGTAAAAGAACAAGTAACATATTCTTGGACAAGATTAAAAGGGGAAGTTGATTTTTTGCAAAACAAGAACATTAGCTTCTCCTTTAGAAGAGGTAGAAGCATAAAAGATTTTTTAGCACATGGGAAGTTCAGAATGCCTCTCACAGGGCTAGTTTTATCCCCAGAAATGTTAGGCACATTTTCATGTGGAAAATGTAGCATATGTAAGTTTATAGTAAAAGAATTTACATATATTAATGGGGAAAAAAAATCAAGCAAGAGGCATATGTAGTTGTAACACGGAGAAAATTATTTATGGTTTAAAATGTCCTTGTAAAAAATTTTATGTGGGGGAAAGTAAAAGACAATTTGCATGTAGGCTTAAAGAACATATAAGAGATATTAGGAAAAGTAAATTAACTAGCCCAGTGGCAGTTGATTTTAAAGAGTTTCATAATAGTAACCCAGGGGGGTTACAAGCAACGATTTTAGAAAAAGTAGAAACTAATGAATTAATGATATAGCAACATATAAAACATGTATTAAGAAAAAAAGAGACTATGTTGATTCTCAAGTTTGATATTATGAGCCCTAGAGGCTTGAATCAAGAATGCACTTTGAAGTGTTTGGTGTAACGCAATTAAGTAAATTGTAATTGATTAATTGTCTTGTTAATGATGTAATTTATTTAGTTCAAAAGTATATAAGCTCAGGTTTTAGTGTGTGTGATTATACTCTGTTAAAGGCTTTTTACAGCCGAGGTACTAGAGAATCATTGTGTATTTTAATAAAAAATAATTATTTTTGGATTACTGGCCAGTTTCGTGTGGCATTCATTCAAGTATTTCCTGCTTTTGGAGTGGTTTACATAATCACTGAAAAACTTGACCATATGGCAGGCATGCATAATTCTGGGCACAGAGAGTCTTCAGGCATAATATGTAGATACCACCTCTAATGTGTAGATACTACCCCCTGGATATTCAATAGTGCTTCACAGTACAGTGACCTGTGTCATTTGTGCCTAGACTGAATTTACAATTCATGGACAGATGCTATTACACAGTACTAATTAGTAAGCCCAGCATACTGCACTAAATAGGGCAGTGTCTGGGTAATTGGAGTAAAGGAATGTACAATAGGAAGATGCACTGTGTAAATTATATAACCTAGAAGACAGTTAAAGTAATGATCCAAGGAAGAAGGATATAATCAATAGTGACAGAAGTGGGGAATTCATTAAGGCCATGGCCCTATTCTTCTAATAGTGTGTGGCTTTGTAGGGTCTTTGTAATGTTTCCATTTTTGAACATAAAACCATAGTTTCTGCCTTAACAATTTCTGCTGCATAACAATCAGCCTGTCTGCTAACTCAGCACCATGACCTGCATGTTCTTCCATCATCTAAGACAGTCCCTGTTCACTGCCACTGATGATTGCTTCACTGTCTTCTGTCTTCTGTCATTCCCCTTAGCAGAGAACTAGAACATGGAAGGATACAGTGGCAGTGAGAAGCTTTCTAGGTTTACATCTTAGCATAGGTTTTTCATCTTCTTATTGATGTGCTGGGGAGGGTGAAAAGGATGCATGTGTGTGTGTGTATATATATATATATATATATATATATATATATATATATGTGTGTGTGTGTGTGTGTGTGTGTGTGTGTGTGTGTGTCTAGTGTATAGAAGATAACCATTCTTTCTACCTGAAACACATTTTGGCTGTACAGCTCTTTTCCATGCTTTGGATGAGACATTAAACCGAGGCACCATCTGCCTGAGTTGGTGGTAACTTGCATAGATGTAAATGATACCACAACACCTACCAAAATGAGTAGGGGGGGTTTATTGATATATATGTTGCATATTATTTACATATTTCCATTATTTACATCTATTTACAAATTGCCATACATTATAAACTTCAATTTAAAGAGCTGTACACATTTTGGCTGTACAGCTCTTTTCCATGCTTTGGATGAGACATTAAACCGAGGCACCATCTGCCTGAGTTGGTGGTAATTTACATAGATGTAAATGATACCACAACACCTACCAAAATGAGTAGGGGGGTTTATTGATATATATGTTGCATATTATTTACATATTTACATTATTTACATCTATTTACAAATTGCCATACATTATAAACTTCAATTTAAGTATTCCCCCAACTCTTTTATCCACAACCAAAACATTATTTTTTCCAACATTTTTGCAAAGTCCATTTTCCATTGTATTTAATTTCATATAGTCTCTCATTCCATATAGTCCAAGAAACATAAAATATTACTCTGTCCATTTTCTTCACTTCTTCCTATTTTAGTGTACCATAATAGCCAATTTCTATTATTTCCATATTTATTTGCTCAAATTTTAACAAACCTTTCAACCTATTATGTTTACACATTTCTCTCCACAAATTATTAACTGTTTCACATTTCAAAAATACATACTCAGTAGTCTCATACTCTCCACATTTATTACATATTCTATCTTTCATATTTGCCTTAACTGGCAATTTTCTAATAGGAAATCTCTATAAAAAATCATTACATTCTTTAATCTTTTTATAGTTTTGATATCTAATCATTATGGCTTTTTTCTTATCTATTTCTAAATCTTCCCATGGATCAATGCAATAAAATGCTTTCATAATATTTATGTACCATTCCTTTCTATTTCTCTCATATATATATATATATATATATATATATATATATATATATATATATATATATATTCTTTTTTTATTTTCCATAACACTATTTTGTTTTGGTACTCTTTTATTTCTTCAGTCACAATGCTTTTACTTTTTTTTTTACTTCTTTCCTTCCCACAATTCTCTGTATTTATAATATAGTATCATTTCTATCAAGTTTTTATTTTCCTTCATAATTACTTTTAATACCTTATATAAAGTTAAAGATGCTGCATGCACTATTGGGTTTATTAAATCCAAGCCTCCTTGCTCTTTTTTCATACAGTATATAGAATCCTTCTCTTGACTAGAGCCCCATATAAAAGAAAATATAATTATCATTAGTTCCTTTTCATACTTGATAGTAATCATATAGATGTTAGCAATATAAGCAATGTTTCCTATTACCATGGTGTTCAACAAATGTGCTTTTTTCTATATGAAAATCTATATGATTTCCAAAAATGTCACAGCCTTTATTTCTTTGAGTACATTATCCCATTGTGGTTGTCTGTATTCATTCCTTCCAAATATTCTTCCTGATATAGCTATATATTTTTCATTGAACACAGTACTCCTATCATACCTTCAAAACCAGATCCTTTACTTTTCTCTTTATTTATACTTAAACTATTGTTTTAATTTACATTTCATTTTTCATTTAGTTCTTCCATTCATACTTTACTTTTAACAGTTAATACAATAGCTTTTGCATAATTATACATTATTGGAAATTGTACTTCTTTCATCATTTTGTATCCAACACAACTTGACATTTTATTAATTTTCTTCACTATTACATTCATAACTAATGAGAAAATTACACTACTAGCTGGGCAGTCCTGCTTTATTCCACATTCTATTTTTATTTCTTCTACAGTCCAGCCATTTACATTTAGTTTCACATAGTTCCTTTCATAAACAGATTTTATTACTTGTAATTTTTTTTGCTTACATTATATGCCTGCAAAATTCCCCATAATGATTTATATTGAATATTATCATAGTCTTAACTTATATCCCCTATCAAAACCTTTGCTTCTATATTTTTTAGTTATATCATCAATTATTCTTTATCTTATTATCCATAATAACTCTTGACTTCCTTTTTCTTTTCCTCTCAATAAACATTGGTCATATATTCTATCCATTTTTTTGTAACCTTTATATTATTCTCATAAAAAAATTATAATCTGTATAATTCAATGTTATAAGGCTCCATTTTTTATCTTCTCTTTATTTCATTTTTTAAATATAAATTTTATAACTCTTGTACATATCTCTTTCTCTTTAATTCAGGTTTCTAACCATTCATTCATAACTTCTATACGTTTTTGCCACATCTTTATTTCTTTATACATACCTCATTCAATTCTATCCAGCCCTGTTGCAGAATTCATGTTAATATCTTTTAGAATTTCATTGAATTCATTCATAGTTATTTTTTTGTTCTAACTATTCATTATCTTCATTTTTTTAATTTTCACCTTTATAAATTTGTTCTATGTTTTTTTATGTTTTAACAAATTATACCAACACATATTTTTAATTATTTTGTATATTTCCTTTTTGCTGCCTTATTTGCTTACCTTCTTTATTATTTAATGCTCTTATTATTTTCTTTCTTTTGTTATTTTACTAAAATATGGTGCTACCTCTTCTTTCTTTCCTTGTAAACTATATTTTTGTTTATATAACAAGTTGTTAATTTTAATTTGATTAATTTTATATATTTCTCTTTTTTCATAAAAGGAATTTTCTTTTCTAATAAGTCTCTGAATATTTCTTGGCTTGATATCTTATATCTCTCTTTTTCTTTTCTTCTTTTTTCCTTATACATTCTAAAAACACTTTTTTATATTTCTCTTTAAAATTAAGTCACCAAACAATCCAATTCTCATAAGAATCTTTCATATTCATATGACTTTTCCATAATTCCATAAGTTATTTTTTTCTTCTAAATCTAATTCCTTTTCATTAACTCTCTTTATTCATTTTCATATTTTTATATATTCTTAATTTCCCTGTAATTTAACCTATATAGCCACATGATCTGAAAATCCAGCATATGTAATTCTTTTTTTTATCTTTTAAACTATCAGATATTAAAAAAAAATAAATTTCTCTCCTAATTTCATTCATTTTGTAGGTACAGTTGTTATTCTTCCATACAACTAACTTTCCACTTCTCATAATTTCTTTAACCATTTTAACATCACAATTGCTCTTATTTTTTCTTAAATTACAATTAAAATCACCCACCACTATAATATCCATATTAAAATAAACATATTCAAGAATATTTTTAAACATCATTTCTCTCTTTTTTGTTACATATGCATATAAAGCTATAAGTCTATACAGATATTTTTCTATCTCACATCTATTACCATAGTTCTTCCTAGTTCCACTATGATTACATCTAATATTTTAATCCTTTCTTGACATAATATACATATGCCTGAGCATGTTTCTTTCCCCATGTTCCAAACTACCACACCATTCCAAAGTTTTTCAGTTTGTGTTCTTTCTTCCTCTGTTAATAATCTATCTTCTAAAACAATAATATGTGCATCTACTGCAGCACACCATTGTAATATACATATTCTCCTCTTAATATTTTTCATACTGTTCTCATCTAAAGCTAATATTTTCAGCTTTTAAGAACAGTTAGTATAATATGTTTATCCCTTTCCTTTCTTATTTTCTCTAAGCATTATATTTTTGAATTTTCTTTTCCTTTCTTCAACTCTTTTCCCATCAAATTATTTTTATTTCTTACTGTGCATCTGTCAGCTTCTTTCTTGCTTGTCTCCTGTTTCTTTTCCCTTGTTATTTTCTTTAACTTCATGTTTAACCTCATTATCAGTCACATCTTTTTGTACATTTTCTTCTATGTCTTTCTTCTATGTCTTTCTCCTATATAACTTCATTTTCATTTTCTTGAACATTCATTTCATATTGTAGACATGAATGGCCAGTATTGCCACATTTTTGCACTTAAAATCATATTTTTGCACTATGTCCTGCTTTACTATATAAATAACATCTTTTTATCACATTCATTGATTAAATGATCATTTTTTCCACAAAAATAATAAGTGTTTGGTTGACCCCTGTATATCACAAAACATCTATTACCGTGAACATCCATAATAATACGCACATGCATAACATTATCATTTTCTATTTTCAGTATCACTCCACATTCCCATCCTCCAGTCCATAGTCCTCTTTCATCATATATTTTTGTACTGTCCATTTCCTCTTTACATATAGTTAACAAATGCTCTTTCAGTTCTTTTGCTTCAACTTCAATTCTAAACTGGATCATTATTCTTGTTTTTTGTTTGTGTGTAAAAAGCTTGCACCACATAATCTGACCATGGATAAATATTATTGTTCATATGCACCCATAAAAAAAAAATCTGTGGCCTGTCCTGTCTCAAATATCAAGTCACAAAAAGTCTCTTTGTTAATTAAAATAAATGCTCTTACCTCTTTTGCTTTGACACCCAGAGGTACTTGATGGAGTCCCAAACATCATACCTGTCCAAATCTGTTTCTTTTTTACTGCTCACATGTACTGTATACTTAATTTTTGTTTCTTTTATTTCTTTTTTTCTTCATTGTTCCTTCTCCAACAGTTTGTACATACGTTTTTGTCTCTGGAACTTTTTCTGGCACAGGCTCTTCTTCTCCTTTTTCTTCTTCTATTTTTCCATGATGTCACTCCATGAAATCACTGCTACACTTTCAGGTTCCCTTTGGCTTACCATTTCTTCCAAATAATCATACCTCCCAGACTGGAGGGTTATAATTATGCATTTTTCAGAGGTAACTGTCTCTCCTTCAAACAAAATCCATCTCTGTTTCAGCTACAATCTTCTTTTCCTTCACAATCTCCTTTTTCTCCCATGCCACTGTTTTTACTGCATCATCAGAAAAAAAAAATTCTGGTAGCAGTTCTACCATTTTAACTACATTTTCAGCAACTTTCATTCCAGTTTCAGTGCAAGCTGAATCCGCCATGTTTTCTCCCTGTTTTTCCAGGCCACCAGTGTGCCTGAAACAGGAACGGGAAGTCCATTGTGTTACACAAAAATTCTTTCCCCTACTACCAAGAGTAGTTTTTTAAATTTATTATCACACACACACACACACACACACACACACACATATATATATATATATATACATATATATATATATATATATATATATATATATATATATATATATATATATATATATATAGACTCTACCGTAGACTAATAATTGGAAGAAACAAAAAAAATTTTTTAAAAAACACTTCACTGGGTAATTACTTGGTGAAGGAAAGACCACATGAAGGAGTCAAAAACAGTTTCTTAGCGCTTTCATCCGTTTATTGATTCATCGAACTTCTTCAGAGTGATACAAAAAACTTTTCTTGGTGTATAAATAGTACATCAAAACCAAGCCAGTTAAAATATATGCTAAAGGGTGAGCACTTACGAACCAATAAAATTACTGAGAAGTACATAGGAGGATTCTGATTGGGACAGACTGAGAAATGAAAGCCTCCAATAGTGGTAGGAGGTTAATCACAATGTAACAGAACCAACAGCAAACTAAAACATTTATACAAAAGCTGATAGAAAGGTCGTCATCACTCTCGCTGGGAGTGGGACTGTTAAAAGCGTACACATATCAATTATACATAGCAATCAACTATTAATAAGCTTATATCAATCTCTAATAGCTAGTTACAACACACCAGTGACCAGCTTCGAATTGGTCATGCTTACTAACCATAACGAAGCACACAAGATCAGAAAGTTGGTATTACCAAATTGGGGTCGCTAACAGACTTAGTGTACCAGAGCGCTAGTATTCGTTTAGCTATTTTTCTCTCAAGCAATAGGACCTTGCCCAAACATATCTAATAGTCAGTAAGAGAGGGTGGTATAAGATGGGACACGCCAGTACTGTCGTACCACGGAGAATATCTAAATTGAATTAATGCTGCCAAGACTACTAACTGACCAAACGTTTAGTGCTATGTTACGAAGCTTCGAGGGAGCTTGGACTAGTGATGCAGATCATGCACATATTAGGAGAGAACTTAAGTGGTACACGTGGCTAGGAAAGCCCGCGAACAACAAGCTGGTACAACGCAGTTCATAAGGAGAAGGTTAAAGCAAAGGAAACTCTGTGCAGCCTCTTAGCAGTTCTATAAGAAGCAATGACAATTCAATGAAAAACTTCAAAAAACTTTTTACAGATACACAAACAATGTAAAGCATAAAGTCTTGGTAGCGATGGTGTCCATAGTTATGATGGAAAGCACAGTGCATATAACTTTGGTGGGTACGTTAATGAAGCCGTCGTACTGATGGAAGAGTTGACAATAATCCCGCCGACTACAGATTGGTCAAGGTGCAACCAATAAGACGAGTCCTAGGAGTGGAAGGATCCAATCAACAGAGGGAACAGTAGGCCAATTGAAAAGATCCAAATATCACCAGAGCCAATGAGGGAGGATCCAATGGCCCTAGCAACAACATTAAACTACCTGTACCATTTTAGCGCACATTTGAGATTTACGCTCTCATTGAGACCTGGCGTATTGGCTCTGGTGATTTTTGGACCTTTTCAATTGGCCTACTGTTCCCTCTGTTGATTGGATCCTTCCACTCCTAGGACTCGTCTTATTGGTTGCACCTTGACCAATCTGTAGTCGGCGTGATTATCGTCAACTCTTCCGTCGGTACGACGGCTTCATTAACGTACCCACTGAAGTTATATGCACTGTGCTTTCCATCATAACTATGGACGCCATCACTACCAAGACTTATTTATGCTTTACATTGTTTGTGTATCTGTAAAAAGTTTTTTGAAGTTTTTCATTGAATTGTCATTGCTTCTTATAGAACTGCTAAGAGGCTACACAGAGTTTCCTTTGCTTTAACCTTCTCCTTATGAACTGCGTTGTACCAGCTTGTTGTTCGCGGGCTTTCCTAGCCATGTGTACCACTTAAGTTCTCTCCTAATATGTGCATGATCTGCATCACTAGTCCAAGCTCCCTCGAAGCTTCGTAACATAGCACTAAACGTTTGGTCATTTAGTAGTCTTGGCAGCATTAATTCAATTTAGATATTCTCCGTGGTATGACAGTACTGGCGTGTCCTATCTTATACCACCCTCTCTTACTGACTATTAGATATGTTTGGGCAAAGTCCTATTGCTTGAGAGAAAATAGCTAAACGAATACTAGCGCTCTGGTACACTAAGTCTGTTAGCGACCCTAATTTGGTAATACCAACTTTCTGATCTTGTGCGCTTCGTTATGGTTAGTAAGCATGACCAATTCGAAGCTGGTCACTGGTGTGTTGTAACTAGCTATTAGAGATCGATATAAGCTTATTAATAGTTGATTGCTATGTATAATTGATATGTGCACGCTTTTAACAGTCCCACTCCCAGCGAGAGTGATGACGACCTTTCTATCAGCTTTTGTATAAATGTTTTAGTTTGCTGTTGGTTCTGATACATTGTGATTAACCTCCTACCACTATTGGAGGCTTTCATTTCTCAGTCTGTCCCAATCAGAATCCTCCTATGTACTCCTCAGTAATTTTATTGGTCCGTAAGTGCTCACCCTTTAGCATATATTTTAACTGGCTCGGTTTTGATGTACTATTTATACACCAAGAAAAGTTTTTTGTATCACTCTAAAGAAGTTCGATGAATCAATAAACGGACGAAAGTGCTAACAAACTGTTTTTGACTCCTTCGTGTGGTCTTTCCTTCACCAAGTAATTACCCAGTGAAGTGTTTTTAAAAAAAAAAAAAAAATATATATATATATATATATATATATATATATATATATATATATATATATATATGGGTCTACTTTGATTCACTGAAAAGTCATTCCACTGAATTTCAATTCACCCTCAAAAAATCACTGAAAGCTCAAATCACTGAAAACTCATTTCACTGAATCACATTTCACTGAATGTAAGTACTGTTGGGCAAATAAAACAAACAATATATATAATTTTCCCCGCTGTAGCGCAATTCTGGAATTAGTATATATAGTTAGGGGGATGTGGGGGGTGTAGCACCCCCCACCTACTTAGCTTTTATATTCATGACTCTCATTTCACTGAAAGCTAACAATATAAAACCACAAGTAGGTGGGGACTATGCCTCCCCACATCCCCCAATGTGGGGGCTGTGCCCCCCACACCCCTCCTAACTATATATACTAACTCCAGGATCACACTACAGTGGGGAAAAGGGCATATATATTTTATTTGTCCAACAGTACTTACATTCAATGAAATATGATTCAGTGAAATGCGTTTTCAGTGATTTGAGCTTTCAGCGATTTGGTGTGAGTGTTCTGAAATTCAGTGAAATTAATTTTCAGTTAATCAAAGTAGGCCCATAGATATATATATTATATACTATTTACATATTTACATTATTTACAAATATTTACATATTTCATACATTAACTTCACTTTTCAATTATTTCCCCCACACTCTTTTACCCACAATCAAAACCATATTTCTTCCAATATCTTTCCCAAAGTCCATTTCCCATTATATTTAATTTCATTGAATCTCTCAATCCATGTTGTCCATGCAACATAAAAAAAATTCTGGCCATTTTCTTTACTTCTTCTTGTTTTCACATTCCATAGTAACCATATTCTATCGTGTCCATATTTATCTGTTCAAATTTTAAATACTTTTTAATCACATCATGTTTACATATTTTTCTCCATAAATTCTTAATTATATCACATTTCAGAAACACATGTTCTGTATTTTCTAATTCACCACACCTATTACAATTTCTATCTTTTCTCTTATACTGCATATTCGTGTTTACGGGCAATTTACTTATGGATAATCTCCATAACAAATCATTACATTATTTGATCTTTTTATAGCTTTCATATCTCTTTAACACAGCTTTTTTCTTATTCATTTCTAAATCTTAGCATGGATCAACAAAATCAAAGTTTTCCATTATATTAATATACCATTTCTTTTTGTTTTTTTGTTTTTTTTTCTATAGCATTCTTTTTTTATTTTTCATAAGTTTTATTCTGATATGTTTTTATTTCTTCATTGCTAATACTTTTCTCTCTCTCTCTTCTTTACTTCCATTTCTTTCCATGCATCTTTATATTTGTAATACATTATCATTTCTATTAAATCTTTTTCTTGCTTCATATTACTTCTTAATACTTTGTATAAGCTTAAAGTTGCTGCGTGTATAATAGGATTAATTAGATTTAAACCTCCTTGATCTCTTTCATATACAATATTCCTCTTTTAACAGGGTTCAATCTAGAACCCCAGATGAATGAAAATATTGGCATCATCAATTCTTTTTCATATTTTACTGGTATCATGTAGACATTTGCTACATATGCTATTTTGCCTAATATGTATTATTTTTGTATGAAAGCCTATATGTTTTTCAGAATGTAAACATCTTTTATTTCTTTCATCACTGTGTTCCATTGTTCCTGTATATATTAATTTTTCCCAAATCTTATTCCTAACACATCCATATACCTATCATTAAATTCAGCACCTCCTATTTCACCTTTAAAACCAAATCCTTTACTTTTTTCCTTGTTTATATCTAAACCAATTCTTTCCAACATTACACCTAATTTAAATGAATTCAGTCCATCCATAGTGTATTCTTTGTAATTATTACCATATCATCTTTGTAAGTATGCATTATTGGAAGTTGCACTTCTTTTATCATTCTGTACCCTTCATTTCTTGATATGTTGTTAATTTTAATCACTATTATATTCATAACCAATGAAAAAAATATACTACTAGCTGGACGCCCCTGTCTTATGCTATATTCTATTTTTATTTCTTCTCCTATCCATCTGTTCACATTTAGTTTCACATATTTTTTTCATACACAGATTTAATTACACTTACAGTTTTCTTACTTATACTGTAAGTTTGCAAAATCCCCCATAATGATTCATACTATCTGTTATAAGCTTTTTCATATCTCCTGTCATTACTTTTGTCTTCACTTTTTTATTGATAATGTCATCGATTACCTCTCTTATTAGCCATAGTAATTCTTGACTACCTGTTCCTTTTCTCCCAAACATATTTTGATCAAATACTTTATCTTACATTGTAATCTTTTAACAATTATTCTCATAAATATTTTATAGTCTGTGTTATTTAAAGATATTGGTCTCCATTTTTTATGTCATCTGTATTACCTTTTTTAATATAGATTTTATTACTCCAGTACTTAATTCTTTATATTTAATCCCAGGTTCTAACCATTTATTCATTACTTCGCTAAACGTTCCTTTCTTTATACAAGTTATAATTAATTCCATCTATGCCTGTTGCAGAATTCATATTATTATTTTTCAGGATGCCATTTCATTAATTTATATTTATTCTTTTTCCTAGATATGCATTATCTTATTTGTTTAATTTCTTCCTATCATAGCTTTTGTCTATATTCACCTCTTTTTAACAAATACATTTAACATATGTTCTTTAATTATTTCATATATTCATTTTTATTATTTTACTCAAATAAGGTGCTACCTCTTCTTTTTTCCTTGTAATAAATATTTTTGTTTGTATAACAGATTGTGGACCTTAATCTGATTCATTTTCTACAATTCATTTTCCTTTTTATAACATTTTCTCTTTCTCTAATATATCCTTAAATATTTCTTGACTCAACATCTTATGTTTTTCTTTTTCTTTCTTTCTTTTCTTAACTATACATTGTAAGAACACGTTCTTTATATTTTCTTTAAACTGTATCCATAATACCATGCAATTTTCATACAAATCATTCTTGTGTATATGTTGTTTCCAGAATGTAATCAGTTTCTTTCTTTCTACTGAACCCAGTTCCTTTTCATTCATTCTTTTTATTCCTTTTCCTATCTTAATATATTTTTCATTTTCATGTATTTTCATCCAAATCACTATATGATCAGAAAATCCATTATATTTAATTCCTTTTTGTTTAACTTTTAAAGTTTCTGACAAAAAATAGTCTATCTCAGTTGTTATATTATTTCTCTTATACGTCTACCATTTATTTCCCCATAACTTTAAATTATCCCTCCTCATAATTTCCATAACTATTTTATCATCACATTTTTTCTTTTTTCTCTTATGTTACAATTAAAATCATCTGCTATTATTATATTCATATTTACACATACATAGTTAAGTATACTTTTAAACATGTTTCCCTTTCTTTTTTTGTAATGTATGCATATAAAGCTATGATTCTATATGCACATTTTTTCCATCTTAGGTCTAATAGTGGTATTCTACCCAATTTAACTATTGTAACAGCTAATATTTTAATGCCTTTTTGACATAACATATTTCTTTACCTATGTTCCAGATAACATTTCCATTCCAATGTTTTTCTGCTAGTGTTCTTTCTTCTTTTGTTAATAATCTTATATCCTCTAATATTATCACTTCAGCCTCTATTCCAGCACATCATTGTAACATATAAATTCTCCTCTTAATGTTTTTAAACTGTTTACATTTAAAACTAATATTTTCAGCTTTTAGCAAACAGTTATAGTAAAGTTCTTTTTCTTTGCCTTTTTATTTTCTCTAAACGTTATATTTTTTTAAACGTTCTTTTCCTTTCTCTAACTCTTTTCCCTACAGAATTCATTTTACATTTTACTTTATGCCATTTGGATTATTCATCACTGGTCATATCTGTTTCTTTTTCTTTTGCTTTATCTTGTTCTTTACCTTTATGCATGACCTCTACATGAATTTCTTTTTGTTGTACTTGTTTTTGTATAACAATTTCTTCTATCTTTTCCTC
>NC_056740.1:158916024-158988524 GCF_019279795.1 Protopterus annectens
TTACTAAGTAAAGTAACATCTTCAAGTTTTCCATTATAACAATGATTCTATTAGACTAACAGGCAAAGCTTCTTAACCTGTTTATTCTCTGAATGCATTTATAAATTGGGTACTATTTACAAATATGCAATTTGTAGAACAAAAGGGATAAAATATAGAAAAAATCTGCTAAATAAAGATTACTGATAGGAAAGGAAGGCAAATAAAGAGAGGAGAGGGATTGTTTATGTTTCTTTGGACAAAGAAACTTTAAACCTACTCTCTCCTCTCTTTATTTTCCTTCCCTCTGTAACTCTCAGTAATCTTTATTTCACTGAGAGTTTAGGACATTCCTTTGCTCTCTGCTGTTGCCAATCCCCAATGAGATATCATTGGATGACTTCAGCAATTAAGTGGAATGAGGGGTTTGTAGCTCTTGCAAGAGTTCCTTTCTATTATGAATGGTTTTGAGTTTGTTCACACAGTTTGGACTCAGGTTTCCAGACGTGTGTCTTGATTAGTGAATGGATGATAGAGCATGTCACTAATTCAACAGTTTCCTGGTTCATTCTGTGTTTGAGCAACCCCTATGGAGGCTTCAATCCAGGACTGATATGGAAAGCAGAGTTTAGAAGAGCTTGTTGAAGATTACAGCAAAGTTGTGATCACCTCTCTGGATCTTTTTCCCACATTCCATGTATGCCTTGTCCACTTTGTTGCATTTGTACCATGGTGTGACTCTGAGCCCACAAACTTAGAAGGCATGGACAAAGGCTTAAGTGTTATTGACATCGCACCCAGCTACTTAAAGCACTCTCTTCAGGATGGAAGAGGAGACTGTAGAGCCTGACCCACACTACAACCCAAAGTGGAAGTTTTTTTTTCCTCTGAAGAATGTCAGCTGTTTTTTTTCCTTTTGCTATGAAGCAAAGTTTGCCCTGATCCCACTGGATTTTCCTCACATTGAATTCATTTATACAATGATTTTTTAAGTTAGAACTTGGCTAGAAACCAAACTGTCAAGCACAAAAGGGTAGGAAATTAACCTAATAAAAAATTACATGTAAATGTTTTTCTGAGGAAAATAAGCTCCTCTTCCACCACAACATGAGGAAAACCCATCTCATCCCCCGACATATATATATTCTCACTCCGAGGTCGCATTACAGTGAAGAAAAGGGAATTTTCCCTTACCGTACCATAGTATGACTGGAACAACAAGCATACTTATGCAAAAGTGCTGCTTTGGTGAACAGCACTTTCGTGCAAGTATGCTCGACAAATTAGGATTCGGTGAAAGATGCAGTTGAGTATCTGTACAGATCCCATATAGATATACATATATATATATATATATGTGTGTGTGTGTGTGTGTGTGTGTGTGTGTGTGTGTGTGTGTATACACACATATATATATATATATATATATATATATATATATATATATATATTTATATATATATATATATATATATATATATATATATATATATATATATATATATAAAAATATATATATATATATATATATATATATATAGATATATATATATATATAAACTATATATATATATATATATATATATATATAGATATATATATATAAAACTATATATATATATATATATATATATATATATATATATATATATATATATATATATATATATATATATATATATATATATATATATATATATATATATATATATATATATATATATATATTCATACGTTCATACATAGGTAAGTACTAGGCTATTGGCCCTAGGGCCTATGCAAGCCTAGCCAAATGAGGTTCCCTGGCTTTCACCATCCAAGAAAATTATTTTCTTGTGCTCCTAACGAGCAGAGCCACAGCAGTGATCCTAGAGTGAATTTCCTATTTCCCATCCAATTGTCAAGATTTCTCTTAAAGAGGGCTAATGAAGAGCTTTGTTTGACATGAATGGGCAGCCTATTCTTGAGCAAGGGAAGTCTCTGGGACAGGAATCTATCCCTCCAGCATGCTCTGTTTATTGTGGTGACAAGATTTAGGTCCCTGGAGTGTGTGGCTCGGAGAGATTTGGATTTCTTTAAGTGTAGCATATCCATCAGGTCTGCATTAGACAAGGCTTTGTACTTTAGGCAGAGGTCACCTTGGAGTAGGCAGTATGTGATGGAACCCTGTGGTACTCCGCTTGTCACTGTTCTGAAGTCGGATTTGGAGTCGGCTACTTTCACTGTGTGGGTTCTGTCAGTGAGCCAGTTGGCCACCCATCCTGTGATATAGGGATTTATGCCTAGTCCAGTGAGTTTATCTATAATGCTAGAGTGGGAGATGGTGTCAAAAGCCTTGGCGAGGTCAAGATAGGCTGTGTGCACCACCTTACCCTCGTCTATGACTCTGGTGACTGCTTCAAAGAAGTAAATCAGATTTAGGAGGCATGATCTGCCTTTTACAAACCCAAATTGAGTGGGGTCCAGAGTTTGGAGGTTACCTATGTCTTTGTTTATAAGTTCTAGGATGATGCGTTCCACCGCCTTGCAGACCAGGCTCGCCAGGCTAATGGGGTGGTAGTTCCAGGGGTCTGTGGTGGCACCCCCTTTGTGGAGTGGGATAACTGTCACTGTGCACCATTCTATAGGCACAAAGCCTGAAGTGAGGCTATGGTTGAACATGGTACTTAGGTGGGGTGCCAGTTTGTTCTGTAGTTCGTGCAGAACGCAGCCTGGGATGTTGTCCGGTTCCATGGATGTGGTGTTCTTGGCTTTAGAGAGTGCTGTCTTTACCAGTGTGGCCATCATTTCAGGGGCTTTGCAATCATCTGGTATGGGGGATGGGCCCTTTGGAGGGTGAGGGAGGGTGAAGTTAGCACTAAACCTGTCTGCCAGGATGTTGGTAATATCAGTTAGTTCAGTAATGTAGTGCCATTGTGCTGCAGTTCAGAGCAGATCTGAGTGTTGCCATTGAGATTCTTGACATAGCTGTAGAAGGCTTTGTGTTTGCCTTTAGAATCCATGGTGATTTTATTTTCATAACTAGCTTTGGAGGATTTTATGAGGGATCTCAGCTTCTTGCTGATGCTGACCAGGGAGTTCCTGCAATCCTGGGATTTTACTCTTTTTTTGTAGCAGTTTCTTCCTTCTGTTGTAGAGCTTGTTTATGGCAGGGAACCACCAGATTGGCTTCCTTTTTCTGGAGGAAACCATCTTGGTTATATTGGGGAGGCACAGCCCATGCACTCGTGTATGTGCTTGTACAGTGCATTTGTATATGATTCAGCAGTTGTGCCACTATTTTCCATCTGTGTGGGTGTAATGAAGTTTGCCACTTCTGACTTAAGAGATGTTTTTTACAGTGGTTTCCTTAATGGGGAGGGGGTTGAAGGGATATGGCTGTCTAGGGTGATTAGCTTGTGGTCAGACCTGACCAGCGAGGAGATGACCACTGGCATGGAGCATCTGTTACCCACATTGGTAATGACCAGGTCCAGGATGTTGCTACCCCTGGTAGGGGAATGGACAAGCTGGTCCAGGGCATTGGAACTGATGAATTCCAGGAAACGTTGGGCAAATGAGTTAGTACATGAGTAGTTTTCCCAGTTGATGGATGGGTAGTTGAAATCTCCCAAAATTAGGGTATTGGGCTGTAGCTTGATATTATCCAGTATATCGGGAGTAACATGGAGTGGGCGTCCTGGGGCATAGCAGGGGATCTGTAACATGCTACAACCTGAATTGAGTCTTGCCCAGTGTTAATTGTGCTTGGATAATTTCAGAGACATTATGTTCAGTAACTAGACTGGAGGTGTGGATATCCTTTATGAATATGGATACGCCTCCTCCTTTAGTATTTTGGTCCAGGTTAGGTGGCCAAAAGGTATAGTAAGAGATGTAGCCTGGTAATGCTGGGGTGCTGTCTGGAGCCTTAAACCAGGTATCTGTCACTGCACAGATGTTGATGTTAAGGAGAGCCTCAAGTGAGTGAATTTTGAGGTTTAGACTTCTAGCATTGAGTAGCATTACCCTTAGATTTTGCTTGTTTATGTCTACTATGGTGGCGCATTTGACATTTGAAACTTGCCTAAAAAGGGCACTATAGGGGCAGCAAGAGCCTTAGCCAGTATCTGGAATCCCAGTGGCGAAAGGTGCAGGCTTTCTCTGGCAAAGCATTGTGGCCTGTCGATCATGTCATCCCAGGCAGACAGATACTAAATCCCCTTTGAATGACAGCAGAAGCTTAGCCAATTGTTGAAGTCAATAATTTTGTCCTTGTATTGTGGTATCATTCTGGGTGATGGCAGGATGCTACTCATGGCTGGTGTCATACGTGCCTGTGCAACATGGTGAGAGTGCTCCTCTGTGTCTCTTTTCAAGTAGTCCAGGGAGGTACATCTCAGGTCATTCCTTCCAACATGGACAATGACAGATTCATACTTGTACTTGTTGTGGAGTGACCTGAGTGCGTGCATTATATGGCAAAACCTGGCACCCGACAGCCAGCTGACAGTAACTTTCTCCTTGTTTAGCCTGATGATAGGGACGTCAGTGTGCCTGACTATAGAGTCGTCAATGACTAGTGCATTGGGTATGTTGTTTTGCCTTATGGGCTGAGGTTGAGTGGCACACTGATTTTTGTGGGCCATGTGTCATTCGGGCAATGTTGGGAGGTGGTGATTGCTTGCGTTCCAGCTTTGGAGGTCTCTGTTGTTTGGGCAGATTTTTATTGAGAGCCTTCGCAAATGTAAGTGCATGTTTTGTGTTATTATATGTGGGTTTGGGTGGTGTAAGTTTTGATGGACTATTTGTTGACTGCGGTGTGGTATTAACCTTCTCCTCTTGACTGTCTAGTCCAGTCTTGGCCGGAGAGAGCTTGGCTTCCAATTTGGCTACATAAGTGCATCTCTCACAGGTTGTAGTATTGGGTGGTAGGAGGAGAGGGTTGTCAGTGTACATGAGGCAACTGCTACATTGCCCCAAGATGCCCAGATTCATCAGGTGGACAGGAGAAAACACCGGGAGCTTATCCTTGGACATGCCTGGTTAGTGCTTATTAATTTAAGTACTGGGAGCTAATTTCCTCTTGATTAGTGAGGAAGGTTGAGTGCTGCAGTAATTTGTAGATTATTTAGTGCTTGAAGTGAGATTTGGGCAAGTGCTGAGCACAAGGGACAGTTTGAGTGCTAAAACTAGAAGACTGGCTACTTCAAGGGAACTGAAACTGTTTTGAGTGCTAAAACTAGAAAACTGGCTAGTTCAAGGGAACAGAAACAGTTTTTGAGTGCTAAAACTAGAAGACTGGCTAGTTCAAAGGAACAGAGATAGTTTTGAGTGCTAAGATTAGAAAACTGGCTAGCTCTAAGGGAAAATCTGAAGAGCAGACTTTCTGGCACTGGGAATAGTTTAACAGCAGTTAAACGCCACTGTGCGAAGTGCAAAACCATGCAAACATGGATTTTTAAACAGAAAGATGAAAGGAATAGAAATATCCAAAAACAGCCAATAAAACTACAGATTCTGAGCTGAAACCACTCCTCCAGGCAACAGATAGGCTATTTCAAAGCTCACCACTCTCACTGATGAACAGAGAAGCTTCCCTCTATCTTAGAAAGGTCTGGGCAACACAGAATTTATAAACAGCCCAGAATTCAGCAAAATCTGAAAACTGGACTCTACTAGCTCTAGAAAGGCAGTACAGAGATAGGATTTTTTTTTGGGGGGGTTGTTTTTTTTCAAAAGGTAAAGCAGGTACAAAAATAAAAACACTTTTAAAGCAGAAAAAAGGCTATTGCACTTGAGAGTGCAGCCCTTTACAATTAAACAGATGAAAAAAACACTTAAAAATGATCAATTAAAGTGCAACAGTATAAGAATAAAAAAAAAACAATTCAAATAAGTAGCAAAGTTAATAAAAAAATGGTTGGAATAATGCGGCTAGCAAAAATAAGCAATAAAAATCAAAGAAGAGGTACTTAATGCACTCAAAGTCTACCTTTTCTCTGTGTGTGTGTGTGTATATATATATATATATATATATATATATATATATATATTGGTGTACTGACTATAGCTGAAACAGCCAAATGTTGACTATCAAAATGTTGACCACATTACTGATGCTTGTGTATTAGGAAGAGGCACTTGGTGTTTTAGCCTGGATCCAGGGGAAGGGGGTGGATAAAACTGTGATTTGGGATGTTTTGGAAGAGAACAGTTTGTTTATACATCTGCTGAGTGAGAGGTGGGAAGGCTGGAAGAATGTGTTATCTCTTGTTGTGACAGCTTGTTGGGAGTTTTTTTTTTATCTGTTTGCTCTATTTTCTTTTCCTGGCTGCTGCCTTGCTGAAAGGGAGGGAATTTCTGCTTGAAGTTGCACGGAAGTGAAGATTTGCTTCAGGCACATCACGAGCCTCTGGTAAGCAGTACACAGACACACTAACAGAAACAGAGCTCCCAGGTTGCTATGGTAATGGAGACAGAGTGACGATAATGCTTAATGGCTCTGAGGAGCTTCTGAGATGATTCTCGGCAATGAAGTTTTTGGTTTTAAAAAAAATATATATATATATATATATATATATATATATATATATATATATATATATATCATAAAAGGGCTGTTTTAAACCACATGTACACAATATTGATGGTCTCCCAGTGCTTTGTTTAGCTTATTAAGTTGATTCTTGATAAAAAAAATAAATAATAAGTGTAATTTTATATTTAAAATCTATTTTGGTCCAAACACATTAAGGACTTACATAAGAGTGATAGTCAGAGTTATTGTGAAAGAAGAGCACTTGGTCTTGTGCAGTACCCTTTGCAGTGGTCTGGGAGGTGAGCTTGCTTGGATGTCTTGGGCATATGGGGATTGCTTTAACTTGAATTGTGGTTTTGTAACCCATCTTGACCATACATAATACTTAGGTTGTTACCAAGGTAACTAATATTTTATACATGACATCAAACTGACAGTGTTGTTCAAGGGAAACAATAGAAGCCTGAACTAGGAATGTCACAGAATGTAACAATCACATTCTGAACAAATAGTATTAAATTGACAATAATCACTCAGTTTAACCTTTGCTGATTATACAAAATAGAATGTTGCCATTTAAATCTAAAAACTTTCAGTATATGACATAAAATGACAATTTATGAATATGGAAAGAGAATTTGTAATCATTAATCACAATAAGTGAATTTGTTGTTTTTAACCTATAATTTCACTCATTTTATACTAAGAAATGACAGATATGAAAATCCTTATGTGTAGGAAATGGGGGAAGAGGGATGCTCTGATAATTAAAATGTACTAACTTTCATCAATGTTCACATAAAACAAACTTGATGCTTTAAGTAAGTTAGCAACAAAGTGATTACTTAAATGTTGGCAAACAATGAAATATAACTTCTGATATATCTAGTAAAATACATTGCATTATAAACATTAGTTATAAATATCACCATCTATTTATATTAATTAATACGTTTTGAAAGACTTAATCAATAAAGGTGAATATGTTAAATAACTGTGTGCTGTAATCTTTTACTGTGGTTTTATATATGATACATCCTACTTTACTATGATTGAATTGCTTGTCATCTATCTTTCATGTAAATATTAATTGCTTATACAATAAGTAGACATTTATATTGCATTAGAATTCTGTCTGGGCGGCTACGGTGGTGCAGTGGTTAGTGTTGTCACCTCACAGCAAGAGGTTCTCTGGTTCGATCCTCGGCTGGGTGCCTGCTGTGCGGAGTCTGCATGTCCTCCCTGTGGTTGAGTGGGTTTCCTCCGGGTGCTCCGGTTTCCTCCCACATCTCAAAGACATGTTGTAGGTGGATTGGATGCTCTAAATTGGCCATAGGTGTGAGTGTGTGTGCCTTCTGTAGAAGGTTGGGTGCCAGGCTGGCAACTCAACACCATAAAACTCAACTGCCAATCATGAGCGGACAGGTGATCCGCTGTGGTGACCCCTAACCAGGAAAAGCCGAAAGAAGAAGAATTCTGTCTAATCTACAATAGTACTATATCTGTTCAAAATAATATAAATAATGCTTATTCCTATTACAAATATTCTCCATATGATAATTCAATTTATGGAACTCAAATGTTCTGGATTGTCAAGGTATGAGTGATAATCTGATGGATTTATATACAGCTTTGGCAATACAACTGTTACCAGAAAGGAATATACTTAAAGAAATAAATTCATGCCTAATAAAAGTTTTATGGTTTCCCAAAAGAAACAGAATAGCTTTAATACATCATATCAGACCATGGAAACAGGGAGGACTAAGCTTTCCAGATATAGAAACATATATAAAAGCATCAATATCAAAAACAATCTCAGATTGGATAATTCCAAATTACTCTGCAAATTGTAAAGAATCACTAACTGTAATATCAATAAATGAATTTGATTTACAAAAAAAAAAATTCAAATAGATAAAAACAACTTGCCATGGCACATCGTATGTATGAGTATGCAATATAACATAACTAAACCCACTAAAACTCCTATAATTAATTATTACATTGACTCATTTAGGAAAATTATTAATGCAAATATAGATTTAAAAATCTTGTTTGATCTTTTAACACCATTTATAGTCACAAAGAACTTTCCACATAAAATATATAGATAAATGATTAATTCCTGGGAACAGAAATTATTTGTTTGTTGGCGCCAATGTATCAAAGAACTAAAAGTTTTAGATATGCAAGTAATAAAAACGACATACACAATTCTACAACAGGACTGGCTAACGTTACAGAGAATTTGGTCATATTCACAAGATTTAAGTATAATAATTAACAATTCTTCATTTAAAGAAATACCTACATTTACAAAATACATATATGAAATCATATATAATGACTTTGACATGAGAAACAGTATTTCAAAATTTTACAAAATATTGATAAACTATAAAATAACACCCAAAACCTCATATTGAAAATATATAACAAAAGGACACCCAGTACAGTTAACTGAAGATATTAAAACAAATATCTTATTTTCAATAAAATATACATCTGTTATACAATACTGGAAAGTTTTTAATTGGAAATGCTTGCACAGAGCATTCTTAACCGCAGACAGAATCAGTAAAATTAGTCCTTCCATAATAGGAATATGTTGGAGATGTGAGCAAGTACGCAGTGCAGATTGGAACCGCATTTTCTTTGATTGTGTTAAAATTAAGCCATTTTGGAATGGTATTAATAACTTTCTACAA
The DNA here is from genome assembly GCF_019279795.1 of Protopterus annectens. NCBI lineage: Eukaryota > Metazoa > Chordata > Ceratodontiformes > Protopteridae > Protopterus > Protopterus annectens. Next base: position 158,925,235 of record NC_056740.1, read on the forward strand.
GCTTTATTTAATGAATCATTTTATTTAACTAAAGCTCTTGTATTATTAAATGTCTACAAAGGTCCTCATTTGAATAGGTCAAACATGTATCTAGTATGGACTATACTTGCAATTTCAATGAAGTGTATAACAAGAAGATGGAATACAAACACAATACCAACTGTGGATGACTTCTACAGCCTACTGAAGACCACAGCATTATTGGAAATTAAAATGAAAGAACTAAGAATTTATCCAAAGCCATTTATCAACAAGACTTGGGGAAAAGTCTAATCGTTGATTTACACTATACAATAATTGATCAGACATTCTGATAATGGAATGGATATACTTATAAAGTACCTGTATACATTAAGTTCTGTTATAGTGTCAGGCTAATGTAAATAGCGTACATAGTTATTTAAGATGTTATGTATAAATACTATGGAAATCATTCAAATGTATTTGAAAAACAAAAAAAAATGTTGAGAAAAAAAATGTTGACCACAAAATTCCTACAATGTGAATGTCGATACTCTATTATATTATGCCTGCACTGAACAATAATCTTAAAATGCAAAAAAAGATAAAAACATAATTTTTTGCAGGGAGTCAAGGCCTCCAGTACACCCATGCCCCCCCCTGCTAGTTATATATACTTGTTCTAAGATTACACAATATCAGGGAAAGAGCATATTCCCCAACCCCAAGAATTGTGCACATCTATTGACCATCTGCTTAGTCTACCAAATTTTGTTGATTAAACAGATGTTAACCATCTATAGTGCTAAGTTCAACACTCCCATATGTGTGTGTGTGTGTGTGTGTGTGTGTGCACGTGTGTGTGTGTGTGTGTGTGTGTGTGTGTGTGTGTGTGTGTGTGTGTGTGTGTGATATATATATATATATATATATATATATATATATATATATATATGGGATCCATGCAGATGTTCAGTTTCACTACTTCAAACCCACTTCGCCGAGTCCACTTGTTCGAAGTAATGAAATTTCGAACATTGACTTCTGCTGTCAAACTACAGCCCGGAATCCCTTTTCCCTGCTGTAGTGCGATCTCGGAGTTGGTATATTTAAGTAGGGGGGAAAGCCCCCCAAATGGGGGATGCAGGGGGGGCTTTCCCCTGTAAAAACATGTAGTGTTTGTTTTTTTGTTTTGGGGTCACCCGGGGAGTTAGACTTCAGCGAAAGTGCACTTTCATTGAAGTGAACTTTCGCTGAAGTGTGGGCCTCTTGCTCTATTTCGAAGAAGTGTTCTTTCGATGTAGAGCAGTAGACCCATATATATATATATATATATATATATATATACACACACACACACAAACACACACACACACACACACACACACACACATATACACACACACACATACATACACACACACACACACACACGCACACACACACACACACACACACACACACACACACACACACACACACACACATACACACAGACACACACACACACACACACATATATAAATCAACCCCATGACCACACAAACACAAAGAATGTAGAAATCTCCCAAAAGAAAATAATCACTGCAGTTGCACACTTAGAAATCACACCAGCAGTGATTTCCTATGGAAACCAGTAACTGGGGAGTTTGATTTTGCAAAGTTTTGCTCACCGAACAGGTGCTTCATACAGTTTGCACTTAACAAGCAGCAGAGAAGCTGTTGTACTAACAGGGATAACTGGGTGTTCATTAGTATCCTTGCCATCTTGGATAAGGAGCAAGTTCAATATTCTTAGAGTGATTTGGTTTCTCTTGTTTCAAGCATGCGTTAATCTTCCTGTGGCTTGATCCTTGCCCTGTCAGACTTGTCTCCTGCATAGAGGTGCTGTACCCATTCCTATACCAGATCAGTTCAGCCTTTCTTATTGCTGTTTTTTTTTCACATGTACTAAAGGAAGCATTGGTTTCCTGATTCTTTAAAAAATGTGCTATTAAATCATGACAAGCTAAACAGAAATCAGTCATTTGAAACCTCCATTTTGTCAGCAGGATTTTGTCAAGTATTGTGTAGGTATGTTGTTGGTCTTTTCCCGGTAAGGGGTCGCCACAGCGTAACTCCGGTCCGCTAACGATTGACAGTAGATTTTTATGGTGCCGAGTTGCCAGCCCAACGACCAACCTTCAGAGAAGGCACGCCCATTCACGCATGTTTTTCGGAGGCCACTCGACCGCAGGGATGACATGCAGACTCCACACAGAAGGCACTCACCGCACACAAGCTGAGAATCGAACGGGAGAACGTCTTGCTGTGAGGCAACAACGCAACCACCGCGGCTTGCAAGCATTGTGTAGGTATGTGTGGATTCTATTTTTTTGTTTTTTTTTGTGAAGTCCTGATTGCATATAACAAAAATAAGAACATGAAAAGAACACCAACAAAGAGTGACTAGACAGAGTCCCAAGACTTTGTGCAGTGATGCAAACTATTAGGATATTAAAACCGTGTAACATTCTGTGTGTTTCACTTGGAGAAAATTGCTATCATAAACTTCAAAATACAAGTGTCATTATTACTTCTACTTTGAGCAGTGGCGGCTGGTGACTTCAAATCAAAGGGGGGCTGCAGGAGACAGTTGAATGGGTGGGGCCAATGGGAAGGGGTGCGGTCAACTAGAATGGGGAGGAGCTATGCTCAAAACCACAAAAACTAAATATACTGCCCTGGGTGCCAAACCATCATTATGAGAGTCCAATCAAGACAAAATGAAGTGTAGAAGAATAAAAATATTTCAATGCATTGGCTGCATGACAGCTTAATATCTAGATGGAAACAAAAAAGGTTGTGAGGCATGAAAAAATAAATTACTTTTTTTAAATACATTAATGGAATGCCAGTCAAAATCAAGTATAAGAAAAACCAAAAATACATTAATGGAATGCCAGTCACAATCAAGTATAAGAAAAACAAGCAGCACTCAACTCAAACCACTTCTTGCACAGCAGTTATAATTATAATTTATATTCAGCTTTATTAAAGTACCAAGTAACATGCTGAAAGTAGAAATCTCTGATGCCCACACTTGTAAAAATGTTCCTTATCCAAAAAAAAAAAAAAAAAAAGACCTGCTGCCTGACATCTACTTGTTTCATGGGGAAAACATGATCAAAGTAAAAAATGAAAAGCAAACAAGAAATAAGCTCAAGATACATTGCTTAAAAGGATTACTGTACAGGTTATGGACCACACGATTGGCATTCTGTTTACGGGTAAAGCCTGCAGAGATGACTGAAGTCTCCAAGTGTAATGAGACTCTTAAAATAATGTAATCCTGTCCTTTATTACAAATACTGTCATATGCATTTCAATACACAAGGCTTATACATTATCTAGTTAAGTATTCTCTACATGGCAACAGAAAGGCTTTCAATGTTGGCAGTTCTTTAACAGTATGCTTATTAAAGCTTACTTGCATCTTGCAATCTCAGCCAAGTTTACCTGATGGTCATTAAAGTATTGCTACTTAAATACAGAGCAACAGGTACTTTGAGTAATAAGCATAAATCAACAGTACAAAAATATGACAAAAACAGACCATTCTGTAAAAATCAAGGACAGATGAAAAGCCACTCTAGTACTTGTGTCTACCTTGGATGGGGGGGGATACTCTGCACATTTACACTGCATAACTACTCCTTGCCTTGCTTCGACACATCCAGAGTCACTACATGGGGGAATGGGGTGCAACAAGCATGTCACAGTTTGAAATGTCTCTGGCTGACTTGTGATGTCCCTGACACATTTTGTCATACCTCTCAACCTCAGAGCAAGAAATCTGGACAAAGACATACAAAGAAATGGGACAAAGGCCCATAAATAAGGACAATTTTTAAAATATTGCTCTTATAAACTTAGAAAGATAATAGAGGTCTTGCATTAGTATGAATTTTCTGAATGGTATGAAATCTGAAACTCAAATGTCTGTCATTATTTTCTAACTTCAGTGTTTAATGATTTGTCACTAATTTGCCAAAAAAACACAATTTTATGAAAAATGGACCAAAAATGTGGATGTAAAAATATAAAATAGCAACACAATACAGCTGGGAACCTGTCAAAGAAGGGACACTTTAATATTAGTACTGCTAACTTCAGCAGCTGACAAAATAAAATAATCTACATGCATTTCTGAAATAAAAGTAATCTGATTAGTTATTTCTTAATTATAAACCCTCCATGTTTTCTTCCAAAATTGCTATTTTTGCGGAGGATCATTAGGGGAAGAGCAACATTTTGAGCCAAAATCAGGGACAGTTGAGAGGTTTGGCTATGCCTAATTCTATAAAGCAATTTATTTGCATGTACCTCTCAACCTGTAATGCAATAAATCTGGACAAGGCCAAATATATTGGGGGAACATATAAACAGTACTAAAAATTGCTCTTGTATAAACTGAGACAGTTGATAGAACATGTCTTACTTTAGCATGCATTTTTCTGAAGGTTATGAAGTCTGAAACTCAGTGTGTCATTATTTAGTGACTTAATTCCTAAATGATTTGCCAGAAAAAACATAAATTTTATGAGGAACAAACCAAAAATAAGAAGCAAAAAATCTATTCATTCTTTGAAAATCTGGACAGTTGGGAGGTATAGTTCAGCTGGGGCTGCCTAAGTTTGCCACCCTTCCCCCTCACAAAACCATGGTCGAATGGAGCCTCCCCCTGCAGCCATTACTTGGCTATTTCACTCCATTTACCATAAACACTAATGTGCATACTGATTTACTTCTATGATGATTTGAACTTCATTTGAAAGTTTATTTTGCATTTTACAGCACAAACACTAAGACATCTGCTAAACAAACTTGGCATTAAAACTTCTCTGCCCTTGAAACTCACATTCATTGAAACATTGAAACCCACATTCAAAGAAAATACATTTTACCCGTGGCAGATAAAGATTAATTCTGGGCTGTTTTCAAATTATAGGCCCCTTGCATATGAAACATACATGTGCTCTTTGATACACCTTCCTATTGCTTTGAAGATTTTTCCAGTAAACAATGAAACAAAACGCATGCACCAATGACAAAACTGCCCAATTCAGAACATTTCCGTCATAAAAGTCTACTCAAACTTCTACAGTCCACTATTATCAGTAAATATGTACAATTCTACAGTTCACCATTATCAGTAAATATGCACAATCTCTGAAGTAGTAAAAAAGTCACCTAAATAATTCCACGTTAAATAAATCTATAATGAAGAGGTTGCTGCTAGCAAATACCTTTATATTTCATGGTTTCATCGAAAAATAAAGTGGCTGATGCCCCTGAGGAATAAATTGCCTAAATTACATTAAAAATAAGCTAGTAATATCGCAGTAGGAAATAGATGGCAAACTGATAACAGGCTCATAGTTAGTATCTTAACTTTCAGTACGACAGCATTCACCCCTTATGGAAGTAGAACCAACAACCTTCTGCATCAAAAGCAAGTACACAACCTGTTGTGCTATTAGCAATGCGAGTTGACTTAGCATAATCAACACTAAACTTCTTTTCCCCTGCAGCTCTCAGCTCCTTGTAAAATCTACTCAATACTCAACTGCATCTCAACTTTGCAGCACAAGAAATCTGGGAAAAGACAAATTTATTGGGGTGGGTCAAAAGGGCAAAAACCAGGGATACATTAAACATTGCTTGTATAATCTTGGAAAGCTGCTAAAATAAAATGCTGTGTTACCACCATACATTTTACTGCCAAGGTCCCTGTGCAAAAGAGTCAGAACTTACCACTATGCCAAATCACCTGCTTTGTGAAAGAAAAATGCTGTGTTACCACCATACATTTTACTGCCAAGGTCCCTGTGCAAAACAGTCAGAGCAACATACCACTACGCCAAATCAGCTGCTTTGTGAAAGAGAGGAAGACTGAAACTTAAATGGCTATCATTTAATGAATTCAGTTCTCACCATAGCTGTCAACCTTAGCACAAAACACCTGGACAAAGCCAATAACAGGTTAATGCAGTCCCAAAATAAGGACAAATTTCAAATAGTCACCTTATAAACTTGGAAAATTGCTAGAATAAAAGGTTGTGTTACTATATATTTATTGCTAGAATAAAAGGTTGTTTTACTATGTATTTTCTGAAGAATATGAAGTCTGAAATTCAAATGACTGTCAATTTTACTTCTGATGGAACAAAAACAATTTTCAGCAGAGGCCCAGGGAGAAATAATGTAGACACATGTCTTTGTAAAATGGCAGGACACCAGAGCAAATCCACACAAACACAGGGATAAGATGCAGACTCCACACAGAAGGCACCCCAGCCAAGAATCAAACCAGAAAAACCTATAGCTGTTGTGAGGCAACAATACTACCACTGCACCATCAAATATGTAAGGAATTAAACATTCAGAAACCTGAAGTCTATAATTCAAATGCCTGTCAATTTTATTTAACATTTGTTAATCAGGACAGTCTGACTTGGAACAGAAAAACAATTTTCAGCAGAGGCCCAGGAAGAAATAATGCAGACATGTCTTTGTAACATGGGAGGACACAAAAGCAAACCCACACAAACACAGGGAGAAGATACAGACCCCACAAAGAAGGCACCCCAGCCAAGAATTAAACCTGAGAACCTGCAGCTGTGAGGCAACAATGCTACCACTGCACCATCAAATACCAAGCATTGCAGCATTTACAAACCACAGATATTATGAGGAACAGATCAGATGAAATATGAGGCAAAAATCTGCAATTTTTGTACAAATGGTGGTGGGTAGGGAATTCAGGATTTTAACACCTGCATACAAGGTACAGGGTTCAAGCCTGAGATATTCCCTACCACACCACCATGAGTGTAACCACCAGTATAGGGCATTTTCACACACACTCACACACTCACACACTCCTTACCTGTAGCTGAAACATCAGACCTCATAAATCCACATCCCTGTAGCTGCAGATAATATAATGATAAAATTCTATAGCACCACCTTCCTGCTGCAGGACTGATGGTAGAGCCCACTCTGGTAATTTGGTATTTTCACATTAGCCACAATGAGTCTGATTTTGTGTAAATCACAGATGTGCAATTTGACATAGTAGAATAGAATCATGTGTGTGCATAGCTATTGTTAAACACCTTCAAAACCCACAGCTGACTCAGATTATCTGTGGCTATGTGGCACCTCATAATGTCTGAATTCTATCAGCTGAGTTGTAAGGCAAAAAGAAGAGGATGAAACTTGATTTCTCATGCTAAAAAATCATATAGTACATTGATGTGAACATTTTTATGTTAGCTATATTAGTTCAGACAATATCTTATCTCCCATCATTAGAAGAACAACCAACCTGTCTTTGTTGTGGTACCATGCTGCCTGAGTTCCTTCTCAACTTCTCATCTTTCCTGAGTTTTTTTTTTTTTTTTTTTTTCTTAATTTGACCTACTAAAGTCTTTAGTTTCTTATGAGATCCATATCTATAAACAGTGCTTCTAATTAGGCAATTAAAAGCTTGCACTTTTCCAAGAAATATAGCAATGTTGTACCCAGCAATTCATTTGGGGTACAATGCAGACTCCACACAAAGGCATTTCATCTAGAAACCTTATAAGAGAACCAGTAGCTGTGAGGCAGCCATGCTAGCCTCTAATATTTCCCTGCCGTTTAGCTTACCCTTAGCTTACCCTTCCTACTTACCTGGTATACGTCTACACCTTCACTCTGTTCTTCTTCTTCTAACTTCTTTCTTCTACTAATTCTTTCTTCTGTTCTTCAGCAAAAAAAAATCCAATGGCAAATTAATAAGTATCGGCGTCGGCGTTAAAATCCTTCCTGTGTGACTGACTCAGTCACGATCGAATCAATCCCACAACTGGCTTACTGTTTGATTCTCACTCTTTTCCCAGCACATAAAGCCCAGGAAGAGAGTGACAACCAATCAGCAGCCTTTAGCCCAGCAAGCACATCATGTAAGTGCCTGCAGACGTCGCAGTCCGAGCCCCTTCCAATTCTATGCGGTTTGGAACCGCATAGACTGATGGGCATCTGCAATGAAAACAAAAAAAAAAATCTTTATTTAAAATCGCCGCAACCTGAGGCGGTTAAAGTGTACATGCGCATACTTCCGAGTCGCAGACTCGGAGACAAACTGTCACAAAGAAAGTAATTTTTAAGTAAAAGTAAACCAAAAAAATAATACTGCGCTACACAAAAAGGTACATTTTCTTTTTTTTAGCTGAGGGGGCTGCAGTCCGGCAGTCCGATGCCACGAGCTGCCCCTGACTTTGAGTGGATGAAACTGAATGCACTGAGGATCGGAAGCCCAGAACTGCATTCGCTGAAAAAAAACAGGTTTTAAGCCCTCCTACACACCCGAACTTATATATTTTATCTCCATGGTTGCACCTACTTGAAGAAGAGGGAAATTCCCATGAAAAAGGACATCACTGCCGGCAGAACTCACTGATAGTGATTTCCTATGGAGGAACTCTGATCGTCAGCAAGGTAAACCTCAGGCAATTGAAGCTCGAGAGTTCAATGCTCATCCACCTGAAGTTATCCGTCATTATCCTTTGATGTGCAAGGACATATTGTCCACAGCCATCAGCTACCCAGAAGAAAGACTGCTGGTCATTATCCTTTGATGTGCAAGGACATATTGTCCACAGCCATCAGCTACCCAGAAGAAAGACTGCTGGGCTTTCACATAAGCAACATCTATTTGAGACTGTTTTATAGTGATGGAACTAGTGTCAATAACAGAAAATCACTACTATGAAAAACAGAGAGATGCTTGCTCAAGAAACAATCGTAGCAAGTTCTCAGATATCAGTACATGCATCTTGTCAAAGCTGCTGGAAGATGGCTGTCCTAGAAAATGTATTTTCTTTAATTTATAGACGCAAGGCTATAAAATACCTGTGGCCAGCCTCACTTGCCATGATATCTTTTATGACTCTTTGTGGTCAAAGCCTTCACTTGCTTACCTTATTCTTATGTTGTGAGGTATTGTAAAGAAAACCGTAAGCTCCTAGCTTACATCTGAATCTCTAAAGAATCATCTTTTTTGCAATCAGCCTGCCAGCTATGCCATGGCCATAGTTACTTTACATAGCTCAGTGGCATCTAGATTTAAGCAAAGATGTTACATGTGAGAAATATGAAGAGAGATTAATTTTACATAAACTGTAATATGTTCAACTAGACTACATCACTCACAGTCTCACCATACAACCTGTAATTTAACAAAGCTTTCCAAACACAAATGCAATATATGCAGATAATGTGCAAGCACTTGTACTTGGTTCTATGTGGCAGTCATCTTTTATTATCAGTCATCTTACCTGAGAAAAATGATTGATCTTTATTTAGCTAACTAAACCCAAATGATGACATGAAGTGAGAGCAGGATAATGTGCTTGCTATGGTTTAGACATTGCTTCAGACAGCAAGCACTTAATCTATTGAAAGTAATGATCAACAGACACTGTTACATCTTATAGGTTCATAGCTGAGTACTAGGCTAGCTGCCCTTGTGGGCCATTTTAAGCCTACCCAGTTTCCCTTTGTGCACTCAAATTAACCTGTCCCATTTGGGTAGAGACTGGCTTTACCCATTCCATGTTTGATAATTTTATATTACCCCTAATGAGATTAACACATACCATAGATAATTTGAGGGAACCCATGCATGGGAAAAAAGTATTTAAGAACTGCCTCTGTCCATTAGTAGTACAGTGGACATTCCTGGGGTAAATTTTCTTTTTTCCATCCATAGATCCAAGTTGAGTTTGACTACACACAGGGATGAACTTTCTTTAATGTGGATGGGGAGTCTGTTCCAGAGTAGCAGTATCCTCTACTAGATATATCTGTCCCTTGAAACCATTCTGTTGATGTCACAAAATAGGTTTAGATCCCTAGAACAAGTGTTTCTGATGCCATTGGACTGCTGATGTGCAGTAAATCTATCAGTACTTGGTCAGAGGATGCTTTGTATGCCACACGCAGGTCACCTTTTAGCAGTCTGTAGGATACCAAATATAGTGACAGGGCTTTGATTCATTCCATGTAGAGCATGTTGTTTAGGCCTTGAATCCTTTTATTAAGGTACCACTATGGGCTTTCCACCTGTTGCAAGTTTCTGGACAGATACATGCCAAAGGGGGCATTATTTTATTTTTTTAACATTTGTTGACTGGGAAACTCCGACTAGGACAGTACTTATTTTCAGTGGAGGCCCGGGGAGAAATGCTCCAAACACATGTTTTTGGAATATGGGAGGAAAGCCGAGTACCCGGAGGAAACCCACGCAAATGTGGGAGAAGACATGCAGACTCCACACAGAAGGCACCCCAGTTGAGAATCAAACCAGAGAACTTCTTTCTGTAAGGCAACAACGTTAACCACTGCACCACTGTGCCACAGTTAATTCATCGCTCATTAGGTCAATGATTGGCCTAATGAGGGCTGAATAAAGGGGGGCAATGACATCCATAGATCTGACACACTCAATTTGTTTATAAGCTGTGCAGTATAGAAGGACTTTCTTACAACAATGGATAAATGTGCATCAAAAGTTAGGTCACTGTCCACATAAGTTCCCAAAATCCAAACAATTCAATTGAGTCAAATGTTAGGTGTGTATTGTCAGTGTGGTAGTTCCCTGGGATATATCACTTCCCAAAGGATAAATGAATGCATTTTTTGGCATTAATTTTCAGTCCATGATTTTGGTACCAGTCATTTATTTGGGACAAACCTTCCTGTAGGATGGCTAAGTCATTTGGGGATTCAAAGACTATTCTTCGGTTACAGTCACCTGCAAACATAGTCAGCCACAGACATTTGGTACTGGCTTTTACTTCAGAAAAGTAGATGACAAACAAGAGGGGTCCCAGTACAGAACCCTGGGGACTCCACAGGTGACTGGTCTCTTTATGGAGGTAACTTCCCATATTTTGATTCCCTTCTTCTTATATGTGAGCCAGTTGGCAATCAAGTAGATGAGATAGGTTCCAGTTTAGTTATTTTATTATGCCCGAGTGGAGAATTGTGTCAAAAGCTTTGGTCAGGTTGAGGTATGGGGTGTGTACCATTTTCTCTTCATCCACTGCTTTGGAAACCTTTCCAAAAAATCCACTAGACTGAGCTAGCGTGACTTGCCCTTAAACTGAGATTGGTCAGGTATTTGGAGGTTCCTTATGTCCTGATTGATTAGTTTCATGATAAGGCTTTCCCTGGCTTTGCATATGAGGTTAGTCAGACTTACAGATATGTAATTGCCTTGGTCTGTGGAAGGTCCTCTCTTATGCCGGGGAATGACAGTAGCTGTTCTCTATTCACCTGGTACAATACCTGTATGGAGGCTGAGACTGAGTAGTGTTATTAGGGGTGTGACTAAATCATGCTTTATGATATTTAAAATGCATACAGGAATATTGTCAGGATCCATCAAGGCAGTATTTTTAGCTTCTTTGCTAGACCTTCTCCCTTCAGGGCTTGAGCAGATGGTATTCACAGCAGTCATGTGTGATAAAAAGACATTTTACCCTGCAGCAAGTTCTTCTCTGTTTCAACAAGGCCACTCTGATCCAAGTGAAGATTAGTGCTCAGAAGCCTGTTCACAACAGAGGGATGGGGGCAGAACATTGCACTCACAAATTCCACATTCTAAGTTATACATCTTCGTTCATCATACAGGCTGTCTGATAAATAAAACCTGCTTCTGGTATGGTAAAACATTCATCGCCCATTTATCTACCTGACTATGGGAGGCATAATGGCACAGTGAGTAGTACTGTCATGTCCCAAGATAAAGTCCTCTGGTCCAGTTCTTGGCTGACATCCCTTCAATGTGAAGACTGCATGCCCTATGTGCATTCATTTGTTGTTTTGCCAAATGCTACAGTTTCTTTCCAAAGACATGTAGCAGGCAGTTAAGTGAGTTTAAATTATCCACAAGAATGCATGTGTGGTATGAAAGAAAGACCTGGCAATCTGCTTCTATTCTCCACTTGCCTGGTAAATTCTTTGGGAGGCGATAGCTGTTCAAGGGGTTGCTTTAGGACTTCATTGCAACAGAATGTATGGTTGAAGTACTAACAGCTGTGGAAATTGTAGAACATTGGAGCTAGCATCACATTGTAATATCAGATTTGTAGTTTTAATGTCTATGTAAATGTTTTCAACCAGTAAATCATACTGGCTCTTGTTTTAATTTGGGTACATTAATGCACTCAGTGACATTTCAACTTTTCAAAGTAGCTAGCTGATTGTTGGGTACTGTGCAAGTCACATATAATATTAATTGTGTTTTATTATTTCACTGCAAGTATGAATATCTGGAAGTGAAGTGCTTCGAAAATAAATAAATAAGCTTAAGGCAGGGCGTTAAACAGCTATGTATTCAGGGAAGATGCTGCAGAATGATACCTCTGGTGCTTTTTTTTTCCTAGACGTGGCACAAAATAGCAATGAAAGGACAGGGGTAAATGTCACAATTTAAATTTAATAAAATAAGACAGCAATTCTTGGTGGAACACAAAACCTGAGGCAAGATTGGAAAGGTTTTTCCCAAGTGTATAAACACATCTGAACACCCACCTACAAACACTGTATCATATAAGTGTATGTAAAGGCCAAATATCCATTCAGAGGACAAAGAATGTTTATTTACAGTATAGACCTAAATGAACAAATGAACAAACAAATATGCAGCTAAAGTGCCTCAACATGTGAAGGAGATCTCTCTCAACCACTTGAAATAGCATTAATATGGCACTTAAAATGGCTGAGTGGAAGCTTTTTGTCTGTAGAAAGGAAAAGTGAATCCAAATGCATTTATAATCAGCACTACAGACAAGGAGAGTTCCTGACTGTTGTGTTAGTTTAATTTTTAAGAAAATCTGCTTCAGAATTGTTCAGTACATACATTTAGCATATGTTTTTCTTTGTAAATACTGCATTCTGATACAATGCTTTGTAATAAAACTGATCATTTAAAATGAGTTTTATAGATTTATTGTATTCATATTCCTCTTACCTACACTTTATTTGCTTTCTTTATGCAAGTCCTCCTTCCACAGCTTTGTTGTGTTATTCTACATGATAAAAAGTGAATTGTTCAATACCTTACTACATTTTGCCCAGATGTACCCAGAGTTAGGTACATCCACCTCACATTTTCAATCTGGAAACAAATACTTATCCTAGAAAAAAAAAATTTCTTCTGTAAACCTGATTAAAATACTTTTTTGATCTTCACAGTTTATTGGAAACACTGGATTGCTTTATACAAATAAATAATTATTTAAATGGGAAAACAACTTTCCAGATAGTCCTAATTTTAATTTGTGTGCCCTTTAGTACTTTTACAGATTTTTTAGGATGCGAAACAGGATATTAATTATGTCACTCATCTGGACAGGATAAAACAGACGAACAGTTTTGGGTTTGGTTCAGACAGCTTTATTACACACAAACACATTAGGAATTAGGCTTAGTAACTTAAACTTAGATAAACTTATAAACAGCCTGACTACTACACTCATACCTGTTAGCACTCTGGCTGTTCTCTGAAAATGGCACTGCTGCCTGCACGTGCTCGCTATTTATATGCACGTGCCTACATCTAGAAATGCTTTTTAAAGTTACACTCACACGCTCTGTTCTACATCCTCCCTCTTTGTGAAATAGATCATATACCAAATGATAGTACTCAATGACATGCAATTACACAGAAATGATCTTTTGACATGCAGTTATACAGAAGTAATTCTTTGACATGCAATCATACAAAATTAAACACATATAAAACAATCATGTCCAGGCTGCTGTGTATTTTACACTAGGTCTAGAAATACGACCTGATTATTTAACACAAAAATCAGAAATGGATCTAGTAATGGGGACTGTCTTCAAAGAATGTTCAACTCTGGGGACAACTGGGAAATCATCAGGAACGGTAAAGTATACCGAGACATGTTCTTCAGTATGAACATTGTCAGGGTTGCTCTGAGATCTAGAGTCTCTATCACAGGTATGATGCTGTGATATCATTTCAGAGACAGGAAGATGCCTGCGGTTTCTCCTGTATTCTATACCCTCAGATTCCACTAAGTAGGATCTCGGCTGGACACATATGCCTCTCACTTGACCAGTTTAATCAAAGCCTATCACCGTTTACATCCTTGCTGTCTCTCCTTCTTTTAATGGATGAAGAAATCTGGTCATTTTATCATAGCTGAACTTCTGAAATGAATCCTTCTTAAAGAGTTGGGCTTTGATTGCTCTGTTGTTTTTAGCATTAGGCACCAACACACTAGAACTGATAGGCAAGGTTGTTCTGGTTTGCCTAGACAGAAGCCTCTGAGCAAGCAAGCCAAGTATGTTGTCAAGGGTTATATTTCTGAGCTTAAGGAAATTCAAGAAGATATCTGTATTGTCACGCTTTGACCTCTCTAGTAATTGCTTTGCACTCTGTACTGCACGTTCAGCAAGGCCACTTGACTGTGGGTATTCAGGACTACTAGTAACATAGATAAAGTCCCACTCCTTTACAAATTTTTGAAACAATTGACTGGTATACTGGGTACCATTTTCAGAAATAACTTTGTGTGGACTACCATGGCCTGAGAAATGATGTTTCATCTTAGTAATAACAGCACTGGATGTTAGGTTAGGTAGCAAATTGATTTCAAACCAGTATGAATAAGAGTCTACCAACACTAAGTAATGCTGATTGCTCCACTCAAATATGTCAGTGGCTACTGTTGACCAAGGTAGTTCAGGAATCTGGCTGAGCTGAAGTGGCTCTTTTTGCAAATGTGGTTTAGTACTATTGCATACTGAACATGAAGAAAGCACTTTATCAATGTCCTTTTATAGAGAAGGCCAAAATACTAGTCCTCTCGCCCTTCTTTTGGTAGAATCAAAACCTGGGAGGCCATGATGCAAAATCTGAATGTATTCATGTTGTAAGGAAGTAGGAATAATAACTTTATGACCTTTGAAAATTATACCATCTTCCATCAGCATCTCATCTCGGTATGGAAAATAAGATTGTACTTCTGGCGGTACACAGGATTGTTTTGACGGCCATCCAGCACTGATGAAGTGGTTGAGCTTCTGCAAAATTGGATCAGTCTTTGTATGATCTCTTAGCTCATCAAGTCTTGTGGTAGAAAAAATTATGCACTTCCATGACATCAAAGTTAAAATTCTCTTCATCAAGCTGTTCCATGGTATTTCTGGATGATCTGGATAAGGTATCAGTCAGATAAAGAAGTTTTCCTTTTGTATAGACCATTTTGAAATTATACTTTTGTAATCTGAGCATCATTCTTTGTAGTCTTGCTGGAGTGGTATGCATAGGCTTCTTTAAAATTGTGATTAGAGGTTGATGATCAGTTTCAACTTGGATAGCTCAGCCATAAATATATTCATGGAACTTTGAACACACGAACACAATTGCCATAAGTTCTTTCTCAATATGAGTATACTGCATCTCAGTTTGGGTAAGAGTTCTAGATGCATAGGCAACAGATCTGCCCTCCTGAAGAATAACTGCACAAAGACTGAACTTTGAAGCATCACAGGAAAGAAATGCTGGTTTCTGGACATCACAGTATCTCAATATAGGCAGATTGGCAATTTGCTGTTTGAGGTTATCAATTGCTGTCTGTTGTTGTTTTAACCATGACCAGGCAACATTTTTTTGTGTGTCAGTTCTCTTAAAGGCACTGATAACTCACTAAAGTCAGGGATAAATTTGCACCAATAGTAAACCATACCAAGAAAAGGCTGTAGGAACTGGGCATTGTCTGCACCTGGCATCTCAAGAATGGCTGCTTGTTTAGAAGGGTCTGGTCCTAAGCCTGTACTGGAAAATAAATGACCTATGTAAGTAACTTCTAGTAGTCAGAATTTACATTTCAGTGGATTAAGCTTCAAGTTTACTTCATGTACTCTGTCCAGAGCTTTCCTGAGGTTTCTGTCATGCTCTGCTTTACTGTTACCTCCAACCAGTAAATCATCAACTATTATAGCACACAGATTGCCCCAAAAAATTTCCTCCATTGCACGCTGAAAGACTTCACTAGCAGAATTTATTCCAAAAGGTATCCTGAGGAATCTGTATCTACCAAATGGTGTGCTGAATGTAGTCAGTAGTGAAGATTTGCGCTCGAGCATTACTTGCCAAAATGAACTCTTTGCATCTAGGACAGAAAAAACAGTGGCATTTGGCATGAGGGTGGCAAACTCTTCAACTGTACGACTAGCATGATGTCTCTTTAATGTCTTGTTCATGTCTCTTGGGTCAATGCATATTCTGATTTAATCTGAACTTTTCTTCTGAGCAGCTGTCATGGAAGACACCCACTCATTTGGTTTTGTGACTGGACAAATTACACCTTGCTGCACCATTTTGTCTAACTGGACCTTGACTTTGTCCTGCATAGCTTCACTGGTCTGACTGACCTCTGGGTCTACTTTCATGAAGTACAGAACTGGAAGTTTGTCTAACGTGTCATCAAAAACATCAGCATACTCTGAGAAAACAGCATCACTGATGCTGGAACTGGAACATGTGCTTACATGATGTACTTCTTTAGTAAAAGAAAGCAGGTTCATTCTCAAACTGTCTCTGAGACCTAATAATGACTGCACAGGTCTTCTGACTACATAAAATTGAAAGTTGTAACTGTTCCTAGCTGAATAGCATGAAAGCACTACTGAGCCTTCAGTTTGAATCTCTTCACCTCCATAAGCAACAAGCTTTGCACAATTAACCAAATTAAGTTGCTCACCAGCTCTCACTCAAGCAAATGTTTTTGCTGACATCACATTACACTTTGAACTAGTGTCTACTTTGAGATCCTTGGGTTTACCATTGATCAGAACAGTACAAAATGCGTAATTCTTTGCCAGCAAATCTACTGCATTAACCTTTTACTAACCACTGATACACCATCTACATAGAAAGTAGAGTTGCAACTTTCTACATAATCAACTTGCTTTTTTGGGTGACCTTTCTTAATAATTAAATGAGACTTCCTTGATTTATTTTTGAAAGTGGTTCCATATTTTTTTTTACATTTGTGGCATTGTTGACCAAATGCTAAGCACTTCTCTCTTTTAGACTCATGGCTGGCACCACAGTTACGGCAGTTAACAATAAGACTTGACTTGGATTTTGCTGACTCACCCTTATGCTGCACTCAGCATGTGCATTTTGCTAAGCTAGACTTGGAATTTGCTAAAAAAAGTTACGGATCCTCCCTGGGAAACATGCAGGTGTTGCAACTGCCATGTGCTTAGGCCTTCTTCTGCTTCCCACATGCTGCATGCTGTCTATGCTTGCTCTACAGGATGCTAAAACTAAGCTATTGTCACTTGTAAGCATACTTGCGTGCCTTTCTGTGAACTCATGGATTTGACAAATTTCTATGGCTTTGCTCAACATTAAATCACTGTCACAAAGCAATATCCTTCTCACTGCAGCACTATTAACATGACACACAAGCCTGTCCTTTATTAATTCATCTTTCTAATCACCAAATCTGCACATTTTATCCTTATTTCTCAAGTCAGTGATATAAGCTGCAAAACTTTCACCTGGCTTTTGGTCTCTTTTTATAAAATAGGTGCCTCTCTAATGTAACATTTGTGGGTTTATATTAGAACATCGAATGTTTAATAGTTTGAATCACTAAAGATCGACCTTTAATGATTGAGCTATTAAAACATCAAATGTTCCTAAAAAAATAATTAAAAAAAACAAAGAAAAACTAAAGGGTGTAAGCAGGGGGCAAGCACCCCTGCACCCCCCACACCCCCGCTACTTAAATATACCAACTCCGAGACTGCACTACATTGAAGTAAATGGAAATCTCCCCTTAAAGAGATTTCCATTTACATGTTCGATATTCTGAATGTTCACTATTGTCGTGTTGACAATATCAGATTCGATATTGTCAGCCTTTGACAATATAATATAGACCCAGCATTTGTCTGGGGGTTGCACATTTAGATAAATTTACGTTTCAAGCATGTAAGGTCTTCCCTTGATTTAGCCGGTACAACAATATGGTGGTTTTCCCCCTTTCCTGCATATACTGCTGGTGCATACACAAATTAATGCTCTCTTTCAATGGCCTCTGACCCAGCTAAGTTAAGCAAGATGAATGCCCTTGTACATGCATCTTTGTCAGAAAAAGCTGCTTGTGTGAAAATATTATATTCCTACTCAAATTCTCTTCAATTCTTTGCAATATTATGATCAAACATAAGTGGACTGGGTCTGCAAAATTCATATGCCATATCAACACACAGTAGTGAAGGTGCTTGGAATCATGTACGAACATACATATACGCCAGAACTTGTAATTATGCCCAATACCACAATAGACTCTTTAAAATAACTCTCTGTATCACAAGAACGCTTCCTGTGAAATCACTCCTTATCAGTGTAAGAAATACTTTGAAATGACTGTACTTTGCAAACAAACTGCACACAACAGAAAAAGCTCAGAGTAAGAAACACTTCAAAATGAATGCTTTTTGCAAATTAACTGTACACAGCACAGGAACCTTTCAAAATGGCTGTACTTTGCGAAACAACTCTGCTCATATGAATATTTCTGATAGTTTTATTAAATATCATGGTTTAAAACATTTTGTTTGATTAATAATCCATTTTGTGCATTTCTTTTAATTAATAATGCGTTTTCTACTACTCATTTCATTAATAATGCATTTGGTGCCTTACTAATGCTCTGTTTCATTTTTTTTGCAAAATAAATCATTTGTGCAAGTTTTGGTTACCTTAAGTTTGTTTCTGGCCCATTTTGATCATTTGAGCACTATCACTCAACCTGCTCAATATACCTTCACCGTCAACTCTGCACCTCATGACTTGAAGATATCACACTCTCAATCCCAGTTCTGACACCATGTCAGTCATCTGGTCAGGATAAAACAGATGAACATTTGTGGGTTCAGTTCAGGCATCTTTATTAAATATGGTACAAAAACATCAGGATTAAGGCTTAATAACTTAAACTTAAACTTATAAACAGACTACTATACTCATACATGTTAACACTCTGGCTGTTCTCTCAAAATGGCACTGCTGTCTGCACATGCTCACTATTTATATGCAAGTGCCTACATGTGGAAATGCTTCTTAAAGTTATGCATACATGCTCTGTTCTACAAATTACCTAACAAAATTGGACTAAAATTTCATTTTTTTCAGTCCAAGGTAAAAGTATTCAGCATTTACAAGTGAAATACTTTAGCAAGTTGGATATTAGAAAAGTCATTAGTATGCCTAAAAATTACAAGAGTATCACTGGTTAATCCATTTGTAAGATGATATTATAAGACATGCATATCAACTGCCTTTTCAATATTAAATGTAAAAAAATAGAAAACGTGATATTTACCACAGTGAACAGACATGTAACCATGCATTCACTGTCATTCATTACAGTGAAAACATTGCTGGAAGGGACAGAGACATTTTCCCCTGTAGTATCTCTGATCCCTCACCCAATCAGTCAGCAGTCTTCATAAAAGACTAGCTATTTCATTATTCGTGAATGAGTGTAAGAAAGGCTGCTATAGCAATACGTGTGTACACATCCTCCATCTTCCATAACTTGAGACCTTACCATGAAGCAGTAAAATCAAATGTTAATGTGCTAACCCCTATATACCAGAACTAAGATAGAAATTCATAATGTGACTTCTTATTCCCAAAGTGCATGCAATGCTTCAGCCTTGAAAGAGTATATTTGTCCTCCAAATATGTGCTTATTTGATATGTAAACTTATTTTGTCTGTTTGTGCTTCGATGACCTAAAATTATTAGACTTAAATAAATACATTTGATAGGGGGAAGATACAGCAAGTCATTCACGTCTCACTTGACTCCATGAAAAAAATCAGTGCAGGAGCTTACCAGGCCCACTTTGATTAACACAGTCACATGATTCATCCAGAAGAGATCAGTATCATCTTGAAGCAGCTTAATGCCACAGCTGGGAAATTCTATTATGCTATTGTCATATATCAGAAGAATGTATATTGCTGGATTTAGTAGCTAAAATTGGGGACTTACGAGAGATAGCTAAGTAGATTGCAAAGGTCTTATGTTTATACCCTACCCCACATTAACTGGTTAACCCAGGAGACTAAATCTCTGAGCTTTTAATGATATGTTTCCTGTGCCCAGAGTACAGGGTTCGATTATTTCTATCTTCAATGACCTACTCTATGATTCTGAGCAAATCACCTAACTAGACAGTGCACCTGGGTTGCTCCTGAAAAGGACAATTTTCCCAGTGGGCTTACTTGGTCAACACATAAGTAAAAAAAATATATTTTTCTAGTAAATCACTGAGAATTACAGTCAGTCAATCCATCAATAATGCCAGTTGTTAAAAGTGTCATTGTTCTTATTGTTCAGAAAATGCATGACTGTGCAATGCCTACTGTTCTATTAATTTTTTACAAGCATTAGAGTTGTATGGCACCTAAGAGTTTGAGATGCTAAGAAACTTATTTCATGTAGTCAAAAGAATAAGGTTTAAATGCTTCCACCTCTATTTGCCTACTTAGCAAGTCATTCAGACAGTGCTTCTGGATCACCATTGAAAAGGGACACTTTGTCCACTGGAATTATCTGGTTAAGAAAAGCATAAAAGACCATTAGCTCCCCAATTATTTTTGGCTTTGTCCAGAATTCTTGAGTAAAGAAGCTGAGAGATATTTTGATCTGTTCCTTCTAAAATTTGTAACTTTCTGACAAATTATAATAAATTGCAGTTACTAAATAATAACAGGCATGTGAGTTTCAGGGCTAGTCACTCAGTAATGTAAACCTTGGCTCAAGATGATTGTCACTGTTGAAGTAACACCCTGACCCCATATGCAAACATGGGAAAAATGGGTAGAGGATGGATGGATGGATAGATGGATGGATACATGCGAGTTTCAGACTTTTTATGCTTCAGAATATGTTAATACAAAACTTGTTATTCTAGCAATTATTTAAGTATATAAAAGATATATTTAAAATCTCTTCCCAATTTGTGGGTCATTCTCTCTAATTCTTGAGCAAAAAGTTGAGAGGACAGAGGCAATTTGCAATGGGTTGCTCTGTATGGTTCTGACAGCACTGACCTGAGATATATTTTTAGGCTATTATTTATGAATGTATTTATTCACTTGATCTCAGGCATATATCTGAAGTGTACATTCATAAAAGTGGCATTTATTGCTAGTCATGTATCTGCATATGTTTATGTGTGTGTTTTTGTGTGTGTGTGTGTGTGTGTGCACGCACGCGCGCACGCACCCACCCACACGCATGCGTGTGTCAGGTATAGGTATCTGTGTGCTCATTAATAGCACAGAGTAACTTTTAAGTTTATTTCAGGTAACAACATTCACACAACTATCCAATAACCATGTTAGCCAAATCTTACTTGCATTACATAATGCTTACTGAATTTGTGGTGCATGATGTGTTGTTGCTTGGTTTGCTGCCTGGGACCCTGAACTTTTTCAACTTGAGTTGTTTCTTGTTTGAGCATCTAGACAGTCTTAATCTTTGAAGTGGTGGGTGTGTGGTAAAACACACTACCCCATATTTTATATACTGCTGAATAACCCCCCACCAAAAAATGTAAAAGGACAATGTGTTGCAAACAAGTGCCTGTGCTGGTAAGCACTGGGACACTGGACATAAGTATAAAGTAATCTTTTAACCACAATGTGAGCTCATTTCCTAGTTGATAATAACATTTTGCCCATGTGCTCCACCTTAAGAGAGGCAGTGCAGTGTTCCATACTTTGAAGATGGAAAGTTAGCAGTGGCTGCAGTTACTTTAATTATTTTATTTGTTGGTACTATGGATGTTAAGGTCATGTCAAGCCACACTAAACTGTCTGAAACGTAAGTAGTCTCAGCACAAGAATTTAAGGATATGTACTTTTAATTATCTCAGTCATTAAAACTGCAAATTCTTACAGTCTTATGCTGAGACTTATTCACTTACCATTATGATAACATTCAGAAAATCGTAACTCTATCTTTTAAAATCCTGCACCCACAAAAAAAATTCAAATCATGGAATGGGTTATTGTAACAAGACATTCCCTTATGAGAGTTACCCATACCTGTCAACTATCCCTATTTTGACATAATGTTCTTGAATTTGTCTAAAATGTTTGCTCTGTCCCTCATAATGTTTTGATTTTCTGGTAAATCATTCATGATTACAGTAATTCAGTCAGTAATGCCAGTCTTTAGAATTTTATACTTCTTATTGTCCAAAAAAATACATGTTAATGCAAAAAAATGTTTTGTTAACTCTGTTGACCCTTCCCCTTCCATTACTTTTGGCTTTGTCCAGAATTCTTGACAAAATAAATTGAGAGGTAGGGTACTACCCCAAAACATTGAGATCTTTAATTATTTCTATTGATGTTATCACAGCAAACCAGAAATAGAGTACTAGGTGGTCCATGTTGGTGCACTTGCTTGGTACAATTTTTGTCTTTCTCACTGTTGTTTTCCTGGAAGGGAGCTGGAAAAATAAACAGCATATGTTCACTTGTGATTGCTACGGTATCATTGTTATTTCATTACATCATTATACTCTGAGCATATGTTCACTTGTGATTGTTACTGTATCGTTGTTATTTCATTACATCATTATACTCTGAGCATATGTTCACTTGTGGTTGCTACTATATCATTGTTATTTCATTACATCATTATACTCTGAGCATATGTTCACTTGTGGTTGCTACTGTATAGCTGTTATTTCATTACATCATTATACTCTGAGCATATGTTCACTTGTGATTGCTACTGTATCATTGTTATTTCATTACATCATTATACTCCGAGCATATGTTCACTTGTGGTTGCTACTGTATTGTTGTTATTTCATTACATCATTATACTCTAACGGTTTTAATGCATGAGACTCATTATGTGGTTATTTAATGGACCTGCTGTAGTCAAGTGATCGTGGAGGGCTTTTTCCCAGAATCTGCATGAAGCCCCTTTATACAAGTTATTCTAGAAGTAAAAATAATGATGTCCTTAGCTTCCATGTGAATAGAATAGTAGTAGTATGAGTAACAGGCAACCTGTATGGCTTTTAAAACATATTTTAATTTTCACTGTTTTGCTTGAATTGCTCTGATCTGCACTCTTGGAGCAGTTCTTACATCTTATCAGTAATTTTAAGTGCTGAATAAAATAACCTGCTGAACTGCTTGTTTTAAAGCTTCCATTTTTTAGCCAAATCCTCACAAATCCTCTTCCTCTGTGTCAAAACTGTGCTTTGTTCTTAAAGCCACAGTACACATTACTGCACTTAATATGATACAATATTTTGTGGTGCAGTATAATGGGTCAAAACAGTTATTTTGATATGCTGTATTTTGTAAATATTTCAGTAAAAACCTGCTAGTTGTACATACAATCAGTGAAGTACAGTACTAATACTGTGCAATGAAATACATAATGTGCAACACCTGAAAAACTGTTATTTCTCCAGTATCTGGATAAAGAGTTGTTAGCATTCTAAGGCTTTATCCAGTAATTCTAGTAAATAACTACATCGTGTTTGCCTTTTAAGTGATGCCAGTGTCAGGCTACCCACTGAGAGGCTAAGTGGCTGAAACTGAAAAACAGAGCTTAGTGGATGGAATTTTCATTGTTTGTATTAGTTTTATTTGTTTTTAAGTTAATTTTAACAATTTGTATATGTCTTAACTGCTTTCCTTCTGGTTTTCTCTATATATGAGGTTAATAGTCTACATCTATTTTTAAATCATTAAGTTATTTTAAATTAGTGTATTTTTCTGTATCTGACCATATGGCATTTGGATAAACTGTTGTAAGTATTTTAAGCCTTTATTCAATAATTCTGGGAAATAACTGCACTATTTTAAATTAAATCCTGGTTTGTCCTTTTGTGAAAGAAAAAGAGAACCAAATTCTGTCTGCTTCCAGGCAAGGGTAGGGTTTCAGTTAATTATTTTTGTTCTTTGAGGCCAGGAACTGTTTAGTTAAGTCTTCAGTTTCTATTTATTCTGGTCTTAGGATATCCAGTGAAAAATTAGGGGGCTGAAAATCCCCCAACCTGCTTCTTGTTATATTCTTAAACCATTGTTGCTCTTGTTGTCTACCTCTTATTTTAATGTGACCATAAAACTCCTTCTCTCTCTCTCTACTTTCATTGGCTGTTTTCATTAATTACAAAAGTATTATTTTCTGAAGTCACTCCCTTTTAGTTATTTAAAAACTTTTTCTCTCCTGTTGTTTTCCATAAGCAACATGAACATGGATCTAACTTTCCAGCCATTTCTGCAGCCAGTTTGGTCAAAAGGGCATCCTGAGGTAATGTAGCAATTGTAAAATAAGAATAAAACGAACTCAAAACCAGATAAACAATGAACACCAGTGGAAGCAATAAATCCAAACACAGGACCGTAACTGAGTAATAGTTAAGCTCTTTCACTCACTTTAATCAACATGAGCTTCTTCAGAACAAACAGTTTTCAAGTTCAAAATGCATTTATAAACTGTTGTCAATTATATCACATGCCTCAGTGGCACGACTAACATTAAATGTTTCTTAACAATGGCTAGAAATAGGTAGTTCATTATGCGAACTACCTATTATTTTAGTGTACAAATAATAAGTGTCTTATTAATTACTCAATATCGTATGTATTACAATACCTCATATTAGAGTATTGTATTTAAATTGGTTATTTTATTCATTTTTTTATTTTTATAAGTGGTTAGATTTCTTTAAGAATGTCATGTGATATAATTGACAACAGTTTATAAATGCATTTTGAACTTGAAAACTGTTTGTTCTGAAGATCTGGTTTTGAATTCATTTTATTCTTATTTTATCTTGGTGTTTTTGTGAGTGGCATCATGCTTGAAGTGATTCAACACAAGAAAGCAACCTCAATTTGACTATACACTCCACCCCAGGAGATTTGGGTGGAGTATCAGACCAGCTTACTACTATCATCATGGGTGCTATCCCTGAAGGTTTTTCGAGACTATCAGGCCGTTCTAATCACCATGGTAATTGTAATCATAGTAGTGAAAAACGTGAAGTACGAGGAGAGGGCAGTCCTGGCTCTGATGCGCATGCTCAGAACAGAGGAATATGATCGTTTTCTGGTACTAGAGGCAATGGAGTTTCCTCGGCTGTTTTGAATATAAACAGTGAAGATTTTGTCAGCAACTTATTTTCCACAGACTTGAATCCTTTTTATGATGTCAAGAACAGTGTCAGTTCAACACAAGTAAGTGACACTACAGCCGACAACAATGTCCGAGATTTTGAGACATGCAAGGACAATAATTTTAAATTAGATAGATTAGCTATTAAAATAGCATCTTTGCAGCTAGAAATCTTATACTTTGAAGAGAACATTAAACGTTGTTGTGCACCACAAGGTTTAAGGGTCTTTAGATTCCCTAACTGTGTCAACTATGGCAATCCCCTGTATAAAGAATTAGTTGAATTATTCAACACTACAGGTCTTTCGCTTATGAAAGTTCTGGTGGTGCAGTATAAAAATGATATTGTCTCTATGAGAACTGATTTAGAGACTTTAGAAAAAGACATCAAAATGTCACTGAGCTTTCCTTCTTTTAATAATTTGTATTGTGGTATAGCTGCTAAAGTTGACCGGCACAAGGCTTCTGTTATAGTCAAAAAGCGAGGTAAACTGTCAAGAGATTTACACTCCTACTCAAATGGCTCAGCATATCCACTTAACTCTAATAATTTGAGCCGTAGTAGGAAACAGTTTTTTTCTGCAGTATATAGAGGGACTGTAAATAACAATGACAACAATGACAACAATCTAACTGTGGGGCCTGATATTTCTGGTGGCTCTGGTGCCATTGACAATGTCAATGGTAATGGTCAAACTAACCAAAATGCAAATAACAACTTGGGTGGTGCCAGTGGTACTGGTCCTTTTTTGGTGGACTCCACGGGCAACAAAAAGACTCCATAATGGTCACAACAGGCAGAAAACAAGAACCAGTGAAAGGGGAAA
The DNA here is from genome assembly GCF_019279795.1 of Protopterus annectens. Lineage (NCBI taxonomy): Eukaryota > Metazoa > Chordata > Ceratodontiformes > Protopteridae > Protopterus > Protopterus annectens. The sequence goes on from NC_056740.1 coordinate 158,951,341, forward strand.
GGTCAGAAAAAGAACTGACTTTTGGCACTGAAATTTTGAATCTTACTGGTGATGAACTTAACCAAGATACTGTTTCTGTGTTAAAACGTGTTTTTTCTTTTATACCTTCGAATACTGTGAATATCCTTAGATTGATAGTTGACTTCAGGTTATATTTAAGGAAATTAAATCTGAAATTTATTTTTGATAATCTTCCTGAAGTCAGGAGTGAAGTGACAGTTTGCAAGAAAAATAGCACTTATTGTCCTGCTTTAAATTCTGCCATTCAAGTCTTTGGCACTCTTTGTGAAAGATAGTTTAGAACTTTGAGTGTAGGACCTTATGGTTCTAATTTGCCAGAAGGAGAAAGAAAGGCTCTGTTTGATTTGAGTAAGAATAAAGAAGTTAGAGTTATGAAAGCTGACAAGGGGGGCTCATTGGTTGTCATGAAGACCACAGAATATGAATTAGCTATGTTAACCTTACTTCATGATGACAAATGTTACAAAGAAGTTACTAGTGAATTTATTCTTAACTGTTTTTAAAGGTTAGATATGATGGTATTTGATTTATTTTTGTGAGATTAGCATAGATTTTGACACTTACAGGTTCTTACAGGTTGAATACCCTAAAATGGCAGTTTTGTTCGGTATTCCCAAGGTACATAAGGACCGTGTTTGCCCTCCTTTTAGACCTATAGTGTCAGCAGCTCATTGAAAAACTGAGTCTATTTCCATTTGGCTAGATAACATACTTAATCCAGTGGTTCAGAAATCAAAGTTTTATCTGCGTGATTCTTGGCATTTATTAGAATTATTAAGTTGACTTGAGGTGTCTGAAGCTTTTTTCTTTGCTAGTTTAGATGTCACTTCTCTATACACAAGTATAAACCAGAATGCAGGTTTAGAATACCTGAGAGAATATTTGACACAGTATACATCTGTTGGGAACAATACAGTTAATACTTTTTTGTACCCTTATGGAGTTGGTTCTCACCAATAATTTTTTCAAATTTGGTAGTAGTTTCTTTCAGCAGACATCAGGTGTTGCCATGGGGTCCAGAGTAGCTCCACCTTTTGCTAACATTGTCATCGCCCACTGGGAGTTAAGATTTCTCTATGTTTTGCCTTTTTTAGACAATATTTTGTTCTATAGGCGTTACATAGATGACTTGATCTTTCTCTGGAAGGGTGATTACAGTAGCTTTCTATCATTTGTGGAGCATCTGAATTGTAGTACAACCTTTCTTAAATTCACAGTTGGAGGTTTTGATGGGTCTTTAGATTTTTTGGATCTTCATTTGACTTTTGATACTGTGACAATGAATTTCAAGAGTCAAATATTTAGGAAGGCCACCTTTGTTAACCAGTATCTACACAAGGAAAGCTTACATCCTATCCATATGAAGGGTGGCGTGGTAAAAGGTCAATTCATATGCCTCAGTTGGTTGACAACTGAACATTCTGTTTTTCTACATGAGGTAGACAAATTGACATAATTCTTTTTAGAGAGAGGCTACGATTTAGTTTGGCTTAAGAAGATCATTCAGGAAGTATTAACACTTAGAAATACTTCTGCTTGTCCCATTTTGAGTATTGCAGACACCCTTAGGGAAGTGTCCCCAAGTGTTCAGTGTAAAGACCCTTTTGGTTTTTCTTTAGCTTTTCCCATACCAATATGTAATGAGATGGTTTACATCAAGAGAATTTTACTGGATCACTGGAAGGTTATTATGGGAAACACTGAACTCACCAAAATTTTGGGTGTAAGAACACATTTTTCTTACAGGAAGACTACCAGCATTAAGCACATTTCAGAAAATAATAAGATGACTGCTGGGAATTCTACATCTAGGCTCGCTGGCAGTTTTTCCTGTGGAAAATGCAAACAATGCATATTTATGTGTAATGTGCCCAGCATAGAATTCAAACACATAGAGAGAAGGTTCAGGGCTAAGGATTATTACACCTGTAACACTTCCAATGTTGTATACTGTGCTACCTGTGATACATGCGAAAAATTTTATGTTGGAAAAACTATTAGAGCTTTACATAAAATAATATATGAGCATGTTTTAGCCATTCAAAAAAAGGATAGAACTAATGCTTTGGCAGTGCATGCAACAGAATGTTTACTCTTCAAGAAATTTACTTTCTTTGTATTAGAAAGGGTTAATTCTGATCCTTTTACAGGTGATTATAGGACTTTCTTAGAATGTAAAGAAAGTTTGTGGCAAATAGTTTTGGTTGCTGATGAAACTCCAGGCCTCAATGGCACTATTAACATTAAATGTTTCTTAACAATGGCTAGAAATAGATAGTTCATTATGTGAACTACCTATGATTTTAGTGTACAAATAATAAGTGTCTTATTCATTACTCAATATCGTATGTATTACAAAGCATCATATTAGAGTATTGTATTTAAATTGGTTATTTTATTCATTTTTTTATTTTTATAAGTGGTTAGATTTCTTTAAGAATGTCATGTGATATAATTGACAACAGTTTATAAATGCATTTTGAGCTTGAAAACTGTTTGTTCTGAAGAAGCTCATGTTGATTAAAGTGAGGGAAAGTGCTTAACTATTACTCAGTTACGGTCCTGTGTTTGGATTTATTGCTTCCACTGGTGTTCATTTTTTATCTGTTTTTAATGTAGCAATTGTCTCATATTTACTGACTACCACCTCTTACTTAAACAAACCGACACAGTGTGTGAGAGCTGTAGTTATATAACATTAATGGAGGCAAAGCTTACAACACGTAGCCATGACAAATAAGATTCCCAGTACCACAGAACACCACACCAAATCAATCACACACAACTTAGACAAAACACATAGAACTACATATGCTGAGGCTATTAAAAGCTGACTTCCTAAACTACAAACACCTCCTAATGTTACCTAAGAAACAGGTAGCACCGGCAAGCTCACAAACACACAACACAGACAGCACCCGAAATATGCATCAAAGAGTCACATTGCCTCAAGTCAAAAGCCTATAAAGCAAACCTCCACACAATCCAAAATCCAACTTATGGGTGACTTCTTATTGAGACACAGAGAACCACTAACCAGGCTGTGCAAGGAGAGGGTCACAGTCAGTTGCCTATCAGGTGCCAGGATTCACCTAATCGCAAATGCGATCATGTCAGTGCACCACAAATACAAATATGACATGGTTAGAGTGCGAGTGTAAATGGATTGAGATGTACCTGCCTGGAATATTGACAAGAGACATGATGAACCTCTCAGAATATGTCTCCAAGGTAGATATAAACCTAGCCTTGATAAGTATTCTGCCATCACCGATACTGATGCTGTAATGCAAATAAAATATTATTGGTTTAGCTTCTTGTGTCATTCAAAGGGGGTACAATATATATCAGTCTGGAAGAAGATTATAGACAGTCCTAACTGCTTTGCCAGAGAGTACATCTAACCCACAAGGCTTTCATATATTGGCTAAATCCTTGCTCGCCCCCCATAGTGCTTTTTAGGCAACATTGGTCTCCTAAAGCTTTCAGTATTACAAAGTGATCTGGATAGCATAAAGGTATTTCTGCTCAATATTAGAAGTGTTAACAAAATCTCCTTACAAGCATTCCTTACTCTGGAACACATTGATACATGCATCATTCCAGAGACTTGGTTCAAAACCAATGAGAGCATTCTAACAGTGTAGGGTTTCAATGCCTACCACATGTTCAGGCCCACAGAACTAAATTAAAGTATTAAAGGCAGTGGTCTTTCCATATTCTTAAAAAAAATCACTTCTTGACTTATTAAACAAGATAACAACCTAGAACCTCTCCACATCCAACTTACCATAAAGAAAACACCCTATCATAGCATCACTAGCTATAGGACTTCCTCTCTGTCCCTTTAGCCAGTACCATGCACCTAAATAATATGGAGTAATTATGTATTAAGCCAAGCACTATTCTCCTACATGACTTCACCTATCCTTCCAAAAACTGAGAGACTTACACTTCCTCAAAAACATACACCCAGAAATTTCTGGACTTCATCAATACAAACTCTCTGGTCTGTAGTCAAATGAAGAGTATTAAAATCCTGGGCTTGGTCCTTACCAATATGGGACAGCATTGTTTCCCATCAATAGTGACTTCCTTCCTTGTCAATTCAAACTATAAAACCATCAGATTTACCAAAACATTGAAGCAGGAAGTTTCTTTCAATACCTCAGTATTCAGAGATTATGATAAGGCTAATCTATTAAAACTGAGTGATGATCTGTCTAAATTCAAAATCCCCTTCCAACTTGTAAACCCCACTGCTTATGCATAATCCCTTACTGCCAGATTCTCTGCATATGTAAAAACCTGCACAGACATGTCTGTCCTCTTCAAAGTAAATACATTGCGAAATTTAAAAATAAACCCCTATGGCGGAACCAAAATACAAACAGACTCTACAATAAAATAAAAATCCTCAGTGTATGCAAAAATAAGTTTAACTATTATGATGCCAAAAACACTCTTGGTAAATTTAACCAGGAACCGTGGACCTTGATCAAATTAAGCAAGGTCTGATATGATGTAAAAGTAGCTACCCAGGCAAAAGATTACCACAAAGCCTTCTATAACTATAATAAAAACCTCAGAAACAATTTCCATTACTACACAGATCTAATAGTAAATGATATCACACTTAAATCATAAAAACTATGTAGAATGTCTCAGAGCCTTTTCCCTTTTCTTAGTATTAAATAGACTGCTAAGAGATGACCTCTGCCTTGCTTATTGGTCCTTAATCGACCCTGTCCTTTGTGACCAATTACACATTGGCAAGTCCAATGGTAGCATGAACACTTGCTCAAAGAATCTCAGTCTCTTTTGCAACATAAATAAGACATGTTGGGGGGATAGGTAGGTATTACTAAGAATATATATATATATATATATATATATATATATATATATATATATATATATATATATATATGTATATATAAATATAAGCGCACACACACACACACACACACACACACACACACACACACACACACACACACACACACACACACACACACTGGGTACTCCATTTTCCTCCCACATTCCAAAGACATGTGTCTGGAGAGTTTCTCATTGGGCCTCCACTGAAAATAGGCTCTGGGGACTTTCCTGGTCAACAAATGTTAAATAAATAAAAAAATGAATAAATAATATAATACAGTATAATATTAGTATAAAGTGAAAGTATCTGCAAGTAAACTGAATGAACTTACCTCTAAACTGAAATTTTGAAAAAGAATGAATTATGTATAACACCAAATAGCATCCTGATGCTAAAGTAAGTTGAAAACAAGATGTGTGTATAGTGTTAGGATTAGGGATAGGGTTGCCATTAGCATTATGATTAAGGTTGGAGTTAGGGTTAGGGGTACAGTTAGAAGGGACTCCAGCTGAAAGCTGTCTGATTACAAAACATTTCTGAGGCAGCAATTCTAACCACTGCAACAACTATACTTTTGTCTTTTTAATTTTATCAACTCCTTAAAGCCCTGTACTAACAAGGACACAAGGACAGACTGGCCTGTCATCTTTACAAGTGAGTTGTATATACGTCTTTCAAGAAGAACCTCCAAGTGCAATTCTCTGAAACTTTTACTAGAGACTGTTCAAAGAGATTTGAGATGTTATCACATAAATGTAGGCTAGCATAAGCACTTATGTGACATTCAGCAAATTTATTTTATAGTCTCCTTGCATAAGAGATGAGTACATGATTTCATTTTGGACAGGGAACACAATAAATATTTGGTATATATCTGTATTGAGGTGGTAGTATATTACAATTAAAATCATATATATACATACAAAAACTAACAAAAAAATCGAAGAGGAAAAATATGACTTAGACAGCAAATCACTTTAAAAATTATAGTGATTTAACATGAATGTCTTAAAAGGAAGGCATAACTTCTTTTGGTGCCCATGCTTGCTGTTTTAATGTGATTTCTTATTTTTCATTTATTAGGTGGGGTAAAGTTTGAAGACTGTGGTCAGTTGACCTACATATCTGAACAAATTGCATGTATATTACAATGTCATCATGATCTATTCTATATTGATGAATCCAAGAGATTTTTTTTGTGACAGACTCATAGATCATCTGAGAGATATTAGAACTGGTAAGACAGTTCCCCCCTTTGGGGGAACATTTATTATCAAAACATGATAAAATCCTAGTTTGTTATTGCTACTGTATTACTACAAGTAAAAGTTAGACCTACAGAAAGTCATCTGGTAAAGAATAAATTGCTATACAGGGAAATTATGTATTTAAACTCCTAGCAGACTTAGTAGGGAAATGAACAGGATGTATTTAATTCATTGCTGAATTTGAAACATCCAGTTAAAAAGAACAAGCTATCAAAATTTACCCCATTGAGAAATGAAAAATAAGAAATCACAGAAAGCATGGGCATTAAAAGAAACTATGAATGAATTACTAATAGCAATGGATAAACTAAAATTATAACTGTACATAAAATAATTATGAACTAACATATCAAACAAACTACGTCCCTTCTACAAGCGGTACTAGGAAAATGCACAATTTAGAAAAACTACCATGATATAATGTAATGCAATAAAATATATAAATTCTTTTTTCACTATAAAAATGATATAATCGGAAAGTACATTATATTCTGTAACAAAATAAATATTACATTTATTACTATCCAGTTTACTATTTTTATGTATCCATCATCAGAAAACTAATCAGAAACATTCACTTATTTCATTTGTGAGCTGTGTGACACTCTATAATAAGCTCTTTTAATACATAGAGAGTTGTAATTACACTTATTAAACATATCCATCACATTCTGAATTTCATACAGAAAATTATGCCTTCTGCATATGCATGTCCTCCTTTCACTGATCTTTTTATTACAGAGCAAAGAAAAAATAAGATGACAGAGATGATGACTGTTTCCATTAAAATAGTCTAATATTCCAGTTCAAGGTTGTAGCCAGGGATACTCTTTATACTCTATAGAGTACATTTTTTCTGAGCATCAGAAACACTGGGGCTTTATTAGGCCATGTTATATCTATAACCATTTGAATTAATGCATCTATCAACTAGTATATATTTGGTTTACAGAGGAAATTGCAAAATTAAAGAATATCTCTAATAGTTTTTGATCAAGCAGCTGAAAATGTTACACTCACTAAGTGCTGGGGGGGCAATAGCTTAAAAGATGTAGCAATTCTTAAATGTCAGGGTGGTTGGGGAGGCAGCAATAAGAGGTTGTGTGTACAAAATGGAATTCACTGACTACACCTCTCTTCCAATTGTTTTTGAAATAACTTGGTGTGTAACTTACCTTCAGATGTTAGAAAAAATATTTTTAAAAAATCTATACAGCTATCACCCAAAAACTAGCAAAATATAAGTTGTAGTTATTATCTTTAACATAACTTAGAAAGAAGGAACCAAACATCTACACCATATACATAAAAATCAAATCATCAATGTAGCAAAACATTTTATATAATGATTAGAATAAAATTCATCATTACAAATGTACTTTATCTCAATAAGGTCCATGATAAGATCAGCCCAGGAAGAAGTAAAAGACGTTCACATGCTCATACCAGAATACCAGTATGGTAAATGTGCTCATTAAATGCAAAAATAAATAAATAAATAAATACATTTCCGAAACAAAAATCTGCAAGTACAATAATGTGTGAAGACATTAGACAATCAAATAAAAAAAATAATGCAAAACCTCAAGACCATACTCATAATGAATATACTACTATATAAACTATGGACATCCATAGTTAAGCAATACACATTAGATGACATGAAATGATATTTAATTTAGCAAGTAAATCAGTAGAAACTCTAATATATGAAGACAAAGAAATTGCTTTAGGCATTATGTACTCATTTATTACACAGTCAGCATTTTCTAAAATAGTGCAAAAAGTAGACAAAATATGCCAGACAGGAGGATTTTGAATAATTTTATGAATTTTAGGAACACAATTAAAAAAGACACTGTAACATCAGAAGGGACAATTTTGTCAAAAATCTTTCTCGAGAAATAATCTAACCTAATGCCTTTATTAATTAGACCTTTAAAATCAGAAAGAAATCTATTGTAAATACTCAGGCTCATTCTTTCATAACACTATAATCTTGTAGATGTTTCACTCACATAGCATAATATTGATTATCATACAAAACAACTATTTCTACCTTTACCTGCAGGTCCTATAACAATGTCATAGTAATTGTTCAGTTCATTGACTGTCATTCAGTTTAGGTTATAATAATGTTTATCCTGGGCATATTCAAAAGAATCTGCTTAAAAACATCTTCAGCTTCAAAATTAATAAAAAAAAAATTGACCTTATCATTATAGAATGGATGTATAAAATTGGTCTTAGTTTTAATAGAAATCATAACAAGAGAAGCATATGTGTTAATATTTAAAAAGTCACTGGGCCAGATTCAATAAAGCCTACCCTAAGTGTACACTGTTATGAGTGAACAGACAGCAGAGATATAACTCACACTTTCTTCCTCTTAATTTTAGTTTTCCTACTGATATTCTTGCAGCTTTAAATATTGACAGGGATTCATAAAGGTTACCACGAAGTGCATACTACATGTACACTTAATGTAATCTTTCTGAGTGACTAGAAAGCACAAAAAATGTGATAAGAATTTTATTGAATACATATTGTGTATGCTTAGTGTACACTTAGTGCAGGCTTTATTGAATCTGGCCCACTATTTTTTGTACTAGAGAAGGAAAATATTTTTCAACATTAGATGGCTCAAAAACAAAAGAATCATCATTTCAACAAATTATAAATATAAATATAGCTTCCTACAAAAATTAAAAAATAATAAATAAATCAGTGTTTATTTGGCAAAATCTAGGAAGCAAAGTAGATGTATACTTGAAACCCAAGCTCAAAAGTTGAAAAGCAGAATATTTATTTTTTTTATTTTATTTATTTGCAGTTGGTTTACCAGGATAGTCCATTGGGCCAAAGAACCCGTTTTCAATGGAGTCCTGGGGAGAAAAGCTCCAGAACTAAGTATGTTACAAAAAAGTAATTCATAATAGTTATACAAAACTATAACAAATTACAAATTATATAATAATACAAAATATTTTGACACCAGAAAACAATTTCAAGTAAATACAGAAGAAATAACTATGAAAGAACGATAGAATTAATAGATTATAGATAGTAAAGAATATTGCATGAAAAAATATTTTGAGTTTGTATCATATTCTGAAATACTGAATGAAACTTCTGAGAAATAACAGAAATTTATGAAGGAAGCACTTAGGAGGTGAGGCCTAGTGCAGTTTTCCCTATAATATGAAATGATAATGTATATTAGTTATGGGTAAATAATCAGGAAGAATGCATGAGGAATCAAGGCAAAGAAGGAAGATGGCAATTGCAAGTAAATTAGCTATGTGGGGTGGGAGCAAGAGCGTTCCCATTTGGATACTAGGTGGGAATGAAGAGATCTTTTAAAAATAAAGTGGTTGGAGGTGGTGCGTATGGATGATGGTAGAGAGTTCCAAAGGAGGGCAAGGACAAAAGATAGAAGATTTTTCCCTGGGGGACGAGTGGGTTTATAGATTTCTAATAGATTTTGATTGTTGGACCTCAATATTCTATCAGGAAGGTGCATTTTAAAACCTGATGAAAGGGAGGAACAGAGAGAGGAGTTGAAAATGAGTTTGTGAGCAAGAGTCAGTTGAGTGTATGTGAGATAGTTGGGAAGCTCTAGCCATTTTAGTATATGGAGAGAGGAACAGTTGTGTGAGGAGGACTTGTGGTTGGTAGCGAACTTGGCGATTTTGTTATAGCAAGAGGAAAGTTGGGTTTTTAGGGAGGACTGTAGATTTGTTAGGAGTGGGGTTCCATAGAGAAGGGAGGGGATAAGAAATGAAGTAGAGAGAGTGATTTTGGCAGCAGGTGTGAGGTATTTATTTTGCCGGTACAGCATACCAAGTTTTTGGTGTTTTTTTTTATATTTAGCTGTAGGTGAGAGTTAAATTTGAGTTGGTTATTAATTTGGACCCCAAGTAGCTTGGTCTCTGACACTAGTTCCAGAGGTGAATTATTTTGACTAGTGATAGAGAATGTGTTTGTGTCGAAAGAGACAGCTTTAGAGGGGGAAAATAGCATTACTTTGGTTTTAGAGGCATTGAGAGCAAGGTGATTTCTTTTCATCCACTGCTCAGTGGTTGTAAAAGCTTCTTGGGTCAATTTTAGGAGTGAGGGGATAGAAGAGGCAGAGCATATAATAGTGGAATCATCTGCATATTGGATGATATCTGAGAATGGGATAGAGTTGCGGAAATCATTTATAAATATATTAAAGAGAAGGGGACCCAGTATGGACCCCTGGGGTACCCCAGTAGGGGTGTTTAGAAATGAGGAAGTGGCCTTTTTCCATATTACTGCTTGATATCTGTTAGATAAGTAGTTGAAGAACCAGTTCAAGGAGGAGAGAGATAGGTTAAGTCTTGAGAGTTTGGTTAGTAGCAGGTTATGAGAGATAGTGTCAAAGGCCTTAAAGAGGTCGAGTAGTAGGGTAGAAACAATTTGGCCAGAGTTGCGTGCTTTGTTAACAGTTTCAAGGAAGGAGAGGAGGGCAGTCATAGTGCTGTGATTAGGTCGGAATCCATGTTGTGTGGGAGTTAGTAGGTGATTTTCTAAAAGGTAAGGAAGGAGTTGAAGATGAATACATTTTTCTAAGATTTTAGAGATGGGAGACAGGATAGCAATGGGGTGGAAATTAGTAACATTGTTATTGTTGCCCCCTTTGTGCAAAGGGATGATGTAGGCCTTTTTCCAGATTTGGGGTACTGTACTTTCTAGGATAGAGCGGTTGATTAAAATGCTAATAGGGTAGGCAATTGCATCAGCAGCTATGCTAAGAAAGTGAGAAGGGATGTTATCAGGAGCATTAGTACATGGCTTCAGTTTCAGAAGGAGTTTCTTTATAGTGGAAGTGGGTATAGGTTTTAATGAGAAAGAGGGAGAGTGTGAGGGGGGGAGTTAGGGGCAGATGAAGATAACGAAGTAGTTAGAGTAGGAGAAAATGTGGAGGGAGAAGAGTTAGTAAATAAAGATGTGGGAGTAGTGGTGGTGCCGGGTGGAGTGCTGGGGAGAGAGGGTGGGGGAGTATTTGAGAGTGTAGTGTTGTTAGAGAAAAATTATGTTAATTTGGAAATGGATTCAGTGAAAAAGGAATTAAATTGTGTAGCCAGATCTAGGTCAGAAGCGTTTGGGTCTGGGGTAGGGGTATTTTGTTTGCTAGGGTTGAGGAGAGTAGAGATACCTTTCCAGAATTTCTGGGGGTTTGATTTATTGCTATTTTGGAGTGTGGAGAAGTAATTTTGTTGATTGGAAATTATGAGTTTTCTTACCCTGTTTCGAAGAATTTTATATTCATTTTGGACTGGGGGGATCTGTTTTTCTGGTAATGTGCCCAGACTTTATCTCTGTGTCACATGGATGCTAGTATATTTTTGGATAGCCAGGGGGGGCTGTTTTAGTTTTATTTCTCTTAGTCCTTAAGGGTGCATGAGAATCAAGTATTTGTAGGAATAATGAGTTGAAGTGGGCAACTGCGTTATCTAGAGATAATGTTTTTAGGCAGTTCCAATTTATGGATTTTAGAGACTTTCATAAGCTTGTTGGATCAAAGTTTTTTTGGTTACGGATAGTAATAAAATTATGGGTGCGGTGCAGGAGTACTGGGAGTCGATGTGTGAAGATGGATATGTGGTCACTAAGGGGATCAGGTAGAGTACCACTGTCAGAGAAATAGTGGGGGTGAGAGACTAGAATCCAGTCTAGAATGCTGCCGTTAGAGGGGTTTTTAGAGGGGTATGTTGTGGAGTTGATAAGCTGTGAAAAGTTGTAAAGGTTGATATTAAGAGGGTTTTAGGAGACTGAATGGAGGCCCAGTTAATATTCATATCGCCAAGGATTATTGTTTCATTGCTAATGTTGTTAGAGAGCCAGGAGAGGATATCTTCAAGTGTAAAAATATTCTCTCCTGGGGGGATATAGAGTGAGGCCATACAAATGTGTTTATGTGAGTTAATTTGGAGAGATGTGAGGAGTAGTTCATCATTTTTGAAGTGTGGAATGGGTTTGTTATAGGGGGTAACTGACAATGAGGATGAATATAGGAGAGCTACTCCACCTCCTTTTTTATGGGGCCTGTCTTTTCTAATGATTGAATAGTTTGGTGGAATTATTTCAGAGTCTTTTATATGCGGTTTTAACCAAGTTTCTGAGATTGTTAGGATATCCGGTTTATTGTGAATGAGCCAGGCATGAAGGTTTGGAACTTTGTTTACTATACTTTGGGAGTTAAAGGAAGTAAATAAAATGGACTTGTCTGTAGAGGAAACTGTGGAGGGGCCAGGGTTGGGATGGATATCGCCGGATAGTAGAGTGGAAATTAGATATAAGAGTGGCTTAGGGAGGTAGATGGACAGTTTGTTAGGTAGACTGGATTCTATTGTGGCTTTAAGGAATCTGCTAGTAACTATGGGGGAAAATGTTTTTGAAGGGTAATGTATTTGTATGGGAAAAGTAGAAGGTTATTTATAGGATATAGATGTGGAGAAATAGGAGTGTGTGAGTATGGTAGAGTAGAGTCAAGGTGGTGGGTGACATGGAGAGATTGTGCATGGTGAAAGTTAAGGGGTTGGGTGAGGTAGTAAAGGTAGTATAAATTCAGGAGAAGTAGAAATAAAAAGGAAATGAATGAGGATTTTGAAGGCATGATGGAATGTGGAATATGTAGAGTTGATATACTGTTGATAAAACATTTATGAATATAAGAGAGTTATGTTTGTATAGAAGCAGGTAAGTTTAGGAGTATAAGAGTAGAAGTGGGAAATAGAGTTGGGATTGGAGTGGGTGTGGTTTGGGAGTGGGGTGGTGTGTAGTGAAAATAGAGAGGAATCCTACTGGTTAGGTGGGATAGCTGTGGTGGGTAAGTAAAGATTTTATGGGCAGAAAGAGTGAGCGGTAGATTTAGGGATTATGTGGTTGGTTGGATAAGAATTTCTGTGGGTGTGCCTATGGGGGAAATAAAGGTAGATGCACTGGGGGTGGGTGGTAATTGGGGGTAGGGTGGCAGAGTGAGCCCACAGGGCAAACGGACCGGGCAGAACCAAAGAGGTCCGGAGAGGTTCGAGAGTCTATCAGTGAAGCGTTGTTTGCAGAGGGGTAAGTTAGAATGGAAGTAAGACCTGGGTGTGTTGGGTGAGAGTGAACTATGAGAAACTAGAGAGAGTGAGTAGGAAAAGAGATGTTACAGCTAGAGTGGACTAAAAGAGTTTAGGAGATAGAGTGAGAAGGAGGAAGGTTAGAGCTTTGAGAGAATACCTGAAGTTCATGCAGTGAAGTCTATTTGGGGGAGGGTGTCACCAAGTGGATAGGTACAGAAATATGCCTTACTCCACTAGGACATCCTCAGGGCCAAGTTGAACTAAAGCAGAGGGCAGCTAGTGTAGGTTGGGGGGGAGAACATATAAACTAGAATAAGGGGGTTTAAGGCTGCTGGCTATCCTGGTAGGGAGTGTACTAAAAACAGCTATCAAGGCTGAAACAGTAAGGTAGTAAGGGTTCAGCAGCAGTTACACATACTTCCTTAGCTTCTTCTTGATTCAATGTCCAGAAAAAAGGGGATGAGGCAGCAGAGTAGGTTGCTTTTGCTTGAGCAATTAAGATAGCTGTATTATTAAGGTAGGTTTGAGGTGTCCTCACGGGCTTAAGTCACAGGGGTAACTCAAGGCAGAAAGCTATAAAACAGGAGAGAGAGTTAAGAGAAAAATAGCGTTTAGTACTATTTAAACACACCTTGTTTCCTAATAGCAGTAAAAGACAGTTACTAAGTCTATATTAAAATAAAAGACATCACACATTATGTAATAATTAGAAACACTTCCAAAAATAGACAGGGCAAATGGGATCTGTATAATAAGCACGTGGAAGTTGGCGTTTCTATAGCAAATAATTTAGCCAGCAAACTTCCACGGCATTGTATATTACATTAGCCAATACACTTCATCAAAAATGCAGCTAATAGCCTTTGATAATGCCAGCTTGAAGTTTATAACAGAGTTAAATCACCTAACACATGGCGTTTGTTGAACATTTAAATCGCAAACTTCACTTCATTTATGTAGTACATTAGCACTTCCCTCCACAAATAAATGTCACTAAGCTCATCAAAAACGCCAGTTTGGAAATGTTTTAACAGGGTTCAATCACCAAGTACATGACATATGCAGAAAATTAAATCCAAAACTCAACTTCATTTGTGTAGTATATTAAACACTTCCCTCCACAGACAGAGAAAGAGGCATAATCATAGCTGTAGGGATATAGCCGATATCGCTCTTGTTAGGTAAAGTATACAGAATAGTAAGTGCTAGCGTCTCTATGTCCAGCATGCATCTACTGTAATTAACAACAGTTAGCACGGCCTAACAGACCTTTAATACAAACACTCTACCCAGCACGCATCTACTGTATTAATTAACATTAAGAACAACATGCCGGACCTTGCGCTTATTTAATACAGAGCACGATGGTACCAATACTAAAGCAAAACGTCAATTTAGGTAAAAAAGCAATAAAACATGAAAGCATTAGTACAAAGAGCAAAACAGGTACAACTTACAGTAGAAGTACACGTTCAACCAGGATGCACAGCAGTTGAGATGGGCGATGTTTAAAGATGGCGCCCAAAAGTTTGGAGGTATTTTATCACTTCCAGTAGGAAGGGGGAGGGGCAGGGATGGGAGTTAGCCGGAAGAGCTTTAAGGTTGTAGCAAGGGGGAGGTGACTTGCAGGTAATATCTGAAAAGACGGGAAGGTGCAGAGAAGAGAGATAGGAATAGAGCTAGTACTAGAATAAACAGCTATCATGGAGATATAAGATATAGGAATATAGCTAGAACTGAAATACACATATATCACGGACAGGACACTGAGTTAGAAAGAGGGGAGGGAGCAAGACAAAGAGGGAGAGAGAAAGAGAAGAGAGACAAAGAGAGGGAGAGATAAGACGGAGAAGAAAGCAGTTCAGTACAAGGTGAATACGGGGAGGCAGAACCAAAGAGGTCCGGAGAGGTTCGAGAGTCTATCAGTGAAGCATTGTTTGCAGAGGGGTAAGTTAGAATGAAAGTAAGACCTGGGTGTGTTGGGTGAGAGTGAACTATGAGAAACTAGAGAGAGTGAGTAGGAAAAGAGATGTTACAGCTAGAGTGGACTAAAAGAGTTTAGGAGATAGAGTGAGAAGGAGGAAGGTTAGAGCTTTGAGAGAATACCTGAAGTTCATGCAGTGAAGTCTATTTGGGGGAGGGTGTCACAGAGTGGATAGGTACAGAAATACGTCTTACTCCACTAGGATATCCTCGGGGCCAAGTTGAACTAAAGAAGAGGGCAGCTAGTGGAGGTCAGGGGGGGAGAACATAGAAACTAGAATAAGGGGGTTTAAGGCTGCTGGCTATCCTGGCAGGGAGTGTACTAAAAACAACTATCAAGGCTGAAACAGTAAGGTAGTAAGGGTTCAGCAGCAGTTACACATACTTCCTTAGCTTCTTCTTGGTTCAATGTCCAGAAAAAAGGGGATGAGGCAGCAGAGTAGGTTGCTTTTGCTTAAGCAATTCAGATAGCTGTATTATTAAGGTAGGTTTGAGGTGTCCTCACGGGCTTAAGTCACAGGGGTAACTCCGGGCAGAAAGCTATAAAACAGGAGAGAGAGTTAAGAGAAAAATAGCGTTTAGTACTACTTAAACACACCTTGTTTCCTAATAGCAGTAAAAGACAGTTACTAAGTCTATATTAAAATAAAAGACATCACACATTATGCAGCAATTAGAAGCACTTCCAAAAATAGACAGGGCAAATGGAATCTATATAATTAGCACGTGGAAGTTGGCGTTTCTATAGCAAATAATTTAGCCAGCAAACTTCCATGGCATTGTATATTACATTAGCCAATACACTTCATCAAAAATGCAGCTAATAGCCTTTGATAATGCCAGCTTGAAGTTTATAACAGAGTTAAATCACCTAACACATGGCGTTTGCTGAACATTTAAATCGCAAACTTCACTTCGTTTATGTAGTACATTAGCACTTCCCTCCACAAATAAATGTCACTACGCTCATCAAAAACGTCAGTTTGGAAATGTTTTAACATGGTTCAATCACCAAGCACATGACATATGCAGAAAATTAAATCCAAAACTCAACTTCATTTGTGTAGTATATTAAACACTTCCCTCCACAGACAGAGAAAGAGGCATAATCATAGCTGTAGGGATATAGCCGATATCGCTCTTGTTAGGTAAAGTATACAGAATAGTAAGTGCTAGCGTCTCTATGTCCAGCACGCATCTACTGTAATTAACAACAGTTAGCACGACCTAACAGACCTTTAATACAAACACTGTACCCAGCACGCATCTACTGTATTAATTAACATTAAGAACAACATGCCGGACCTTGCGCTTATTTAATACAGAGCGCGATGGTACCAATACTAAAGCAAAACGTCAATTTAGGTAAAAAAGCAATGAAACGTGAAAGCATTAGTACAAAGAGCAAAACAGGTACAACTTACAGTAGAAGTACACGCTCAGCCAGGATGCACAGCAGTTGAGATGGGCGATGTTTAAAGATGGCGCCCAAAAGTTGGGAGGTATTTTATCACTTCCAGTAGGAAGGGGGAGGGGCAGGGATGGGAGTTAGCCAGAAGAGCTTTAAGGTTGTAGCAAGGGGGAGGTGACTTGCAGGTAATATCTGAAAATATGGGAAGGTGCAGAGAAGAGAGATAGGAATAGAGCTAGTACTAGAATAAACGGCTATCATGGAGATATAAGATACAGGAATATAGCTAGAACTGAAATACACATATATCACGGACAGGACACTGAGTTACAAAGAGGGGAGGGAGCAAGACAAAGAGGGAGAGAGAAAGAGAAGAGAGACAAAGAGAGGGAGAGATAAGAGGGAGAAGAAAGCAGTTCAGTACAAGGTGAATACGGGGAGGCAGAACCAAAGAGGTCCAGAGAGGTTCGAGAGTCTATCAGTGAAGCGTTGTTTGCAGAGGGGTAAGTTAGAATGGAAGTAAGACCTGGGTGTGTTGGGTGAGAGTGAACTATGAGAAACTAGAGAGAGTGAGTAAGAAAAGAGATGTTACAGCTGGAGTGGACTAAAAGAGTTTAGGAGATAGAGTGAGAAGGAGGAAGGTTAGAGCTTTGAGAGAATACCTGAAGTTCATGCAGTGAAGTCTATTTGGGGGAGGGTGTCACAGAGTGGATAGGTACAGAAATACGCCTTACTCCACTAGGATATCCTCGGGGCCAAGTTGAACTAAAGAAGAGGGCAGCTAGTGTAGGTCGGGGGGGGGGAGAACATAGAAACTAGAATAAGGGGGTTTAAGGCTGCTGGCTATCCTGGCAGGGAGTGTACTAAAAACAGCTATCAAGGCTGAAACAGTAAGGTAGTAAGGGTTCAGCAGCAGTTACACATACTTCCTTAGCTTCTTCTTGGTTCAATGTCCAGAAAAAAGGGGATGAGGCAGCAGAGTAGGTTGCTTTTGCTTAAGCAATTAAGATAGCTGTATTATTAAGGTAGGTTTGAGGTGTCTTCACGGGCTTAAGTCACAGGGGTAACTTAGGGCAGAAAGCTATAAAACAGGAGAGAGAGTTAAGAGAAAAATAGCGTTTAGTACTATTTAAACACACCTTGTTTCCTAATAGCAGTAAAAGACAGTTACTACGTCTATATTAAAATAAAAGACATCACACATTATGCAGCAATTAGAAGCACTTCCAAAAATAGACAGGGCAAATGGAATCTATATAATAAGCACGTGGAAGTTGGCGTTTCTATAGCAAATAATTTAGCCAGCAAACTTCCATGGCATTGTATATTACATTAGCCAATACACTTCATCAAAAATGCAGCTAATAGCCTTTGATAATGCCAGCTTGAAGTTTATAACAGAGTTAAATCACCTAACACATGGCGTTTGCTGAACATTTAAATCGCAAACTTCACTTCATTTATGTAGTACATTAGCACTTCCCTCCACAAATAAATGTCACTACGCTCATCAAAAACGCCAGTTTGGAAATGTTTTAACAGGGTTCAATCACCAAGCACATGACATATGCAGAAAATTAAATCCAAAACTCAACTTCATTTGTGTAGTATATTAAACACTTCCCTCCACAGACAGAGAAAGAGGCATAATCATAGCTGTAGGGATATAGCCGATATCGCTCTTGTTAGGTAAAGTATATACAGAATAGTAAGTGCTAGCGTCTCTATGTCCAGCACACATCTACTGTAATTAACAACAGTTAGCACGACCTAACAGACCTTTAATATAAACACTGTACCCAGCACGCATATACTGTATTAATTAACATTAAGAACAACATGCCGGACCTTGCGCCTATTTAATACAGAGCGCGATGGTACCAATACTAAAGCAAAATGTCAATTTAGGTAAAAAAGCAATGAAACGTGAAAGCATTAGTACAAAGAGCAAAACAGGTACAACTTACAGTAGAAGTACACGCTCAGTCAGGACGCACAGCAGTTGAGATGGGCGATGTTTAAAGATGGCGCCCAAATGTTGGGAGGTATTTTATCACTTCCAGTAGGAAGGGGGAGGGGCAGGGATGGGAGTTAGCCAGAAGAGCTTTAAGGTTGTAGCAAGGGGAAGGTGACTTGCAGGTAATATCTGAAAAGACGGGAAGGTGCAGAGAAGAGAGATAGGAATAGAGCTAGTACTAGAATAAACGGCTATCATGGAGATATAAGATATAGGAATATAGCTAGAACTGAAATACACATATATCACGGACAGGACACTGAGTTAGAAAGAGGGGAGGGAGCAAGACAAAGAGGGAGAGAGAAAGAGAAGAGAGACAAAGAGAGGGAGAGATAAGAGGGAGAAGAAAGCAGTTCAGTACAAGGTGAATACGGGGAGGCAGAACCAAAGAGGTCCGGAGAGGTTCGAGAGTCTATCAGTGAAGCGTTGTTTGCAGAATAATGGAAAGAAAACCCATAAATATTTAAAAACTTTATGAGAATATCTGGGAAGAAAATATCTGAGAAGAAAAATATCAGCAGCATGTTCAACAAAACAGTCTTACATTTATTGTTTATGCTCCTTTAGTATGGCTTGATATTTCCCCCAGTTGTTATTGTTGAACTGTAATTTACAACGTTGCCCAAAACAAGTTTCATCATTCTAAAAGTTAAAATGTATAAACTCTTTGCTATTTTATCTTGTAAATCCATTTTTAGAAACAAATAGACTCAAATGCAAGTTAACTTTGATTCCAGCACTAATGGTTGTAAGGAAAGCATTAAAAGGTACAGTGCATGCCCCTTATTTGTGCATTTCCATCAACATTTTTGCCTGTCCATAGAAATGTACTGTTTAAATCATAATAATTAATATCTAGTCAAAGTTTTTTCCTTTTACATTCAACAGTTCCTGATCTACATTTTAACCTTTTCATCTGCATCTCTCATTAACTGTTTTAAGGAAGAATTAAAGAGATCATTGAGTTAATATTATATCAGAATTAAAAATTATGAATATTTCTCTAGAAAAGTAAAATATTTGTTATCTTAAATAAGCTGTCACCAAAAATCCCTGTAAAGAACAAAATGGCTCAACCTACTTACACATTAATCTGTGAGCAAATCCTTATTGTTGAAATGACAGTCTAAATGCAGGCTGTACATAAGTGTTTAAATATAATTCCATGAAACCGTTAGTAAAAGCATTTAAAGGCATTTTTTTAAATATTAGTAAAAGCATTTAAAGGCATTTTTTTAAATATTCTCAAAGATTCAGAAAGAACTCCAGTACTGGTGATAAGGGCTACAGTAAAAAATGAGGAAAGACCTCATTCTTGACAAATTTGCATGTCTCTGAATAACTGTTAACTACCACATGTGCAGATTAGCACTTTCCTGTGATAGCTAACACTGGTGGCCCATTCATCTCACTGGCACAGGAACCCCTCATCATTTGCACTCCCACACATATACACACATTCAAACACACACACATATACCACATATCTGTTACCTGTACCTAACTTATTGCAACATACCCGCTGTCTCTTTTAATGATTTTTATCCCTGCCCTTGTAAATCACAGATCCTCATAATAAGTCAATAAGGTCAGACATTATAAAAATGGAATTATCATAATCAGCCCCCTTTTTCTCATTTTTTTTTTTTCACAGGGATGGGGTATCATGTTAACTGTTGCCAACTCTCTCGATTCAGACTCCTGCCTTCTTCAACACTTATGCCTGACTGTCTCAGATATTTTTTTACACAATCCATCCACCTCTTTGCTGGATGTCCTCACTTCCTCTTACCTTCTTCCTGTCTGTCCCAAATCTTCCTCACCAGATTGCCTTCTGCTTTTCTACACAAGTGCCCAAACCACCGTAGTCTGTTCTCTTTGATCTTTTCTGCAATTGGAGCTACTTTGTCTTCTGCTCTTATGTCCTCATTTCTTTGTGTGTCCAACAGTGTGCATCCTATCACCTTTCTCAGGCATTTCATTTCCATCACCTCTAGCTTCTTCAACTGTTCTGCCTTTACTGCCCAGGTTTCTGTACCATACAGTAGTACTGGTCATACCACTGTTTTGTACACCTTACTTTTCAGCTTCTTTGGCATTCTTCTGTCATAGACTACACCTGATATTCTATGCCAGTTGGCTGCAGCCCCTCTGATTCTACCTTTGACCTCTTCATTCAGACTACCCTTCTCCTCAACTACTCCTCCCAGATACTTGAAGCTGTTTATCTGTTCCACTATCTTCCCTTCTATCTCTATTCTCAGCTTCTTCTGATTTCCTCAATTTGCTGCCATTACCACTGTGCTTAGTTTCATCCCATGTGCCTTCAGATTTGCATTCCATTCACCTAACCTTTGCTGAAGTTCTAGCTCAGAGTCTGCTTGTATTGCCATATCGCCTGCATACATCAGCTTTGTTGATCCGTCCCTTCCAACCTGTTTGCTAATGTAGTCCATCACCACTATGAACAGCAGTAGGCTCAGAGCTGTACCCTGATGTACACCTACACCCACTGGAAACCCCTCTGTGAGGCCAAACACTGTTCATACTTGAGTCACTGAGCCCTTGTACATAGCCTGCACTAATTCTACCAACGTTTCTGGGACTTTAAACCACCACAGTACTGCCCAGATCAGCTTTCTTGGAACCTTGTCATATGCTTTCTCCAAGTCTAGGAATGCCCAGTTGGACTCTCTCCTCATCTCTAGCTTCTTCTAAGGTATCTGTCTCAGTGCAAACATCAAGTAAATTGTGCTGCATCCTGATCTGAATCCAAACTGCTCATCTCCCATCTTACATTCTACTACTCTACATTTCCATTTATCAATCACCCTCTCAAGAACTTTCATGCAATGTGATAAGAGTTTGATGCCTCTGTACTGCCCACAATTGTGGATGTCCCCTTTGTTCTTGTACACTGGCATGAGTATGCTTATTCTCCAGTCATCTGGGATACGCCTTTCTCTCCACACTGTTATTAGTACCCTCAGGAGCTATTTCACCCTCATCTCACCCAGCATCTTTATCATATCTGCTGTGACCTCATCTGAGCTTGCTGCTTTCCCTGACTTCAACTTCCTTAGTGCTGTTCTTACTTCTTCTAGGGTGGGCTCCTCTTCTTCTCTCATTGTAGGCTGTTTCTGGGGCAGTACAGTACAGCTTCTGTGGGGTTTTCTTCATTCAGATGCTGCTGGAAATACTCCTTCCATCTGCCTTGTATGTCCTCTGGGCTGGTCAGCAGGTTGTTGCTGGCATCCCTTATGTAGGGTATCTGAATATCTTTTTTATCTTGCTGTCTTTGCCCTGCAACCTAATATGGTTTCTTTGTGCCACTTACTGAGTCACTTTCCAGAAGATGCTACAGTGCATCTGATGCCCCATTCTTTGCTATTGCAACTTCTTTTTTAACTTCTTTGTTAGCCAACCAGTAGTCCTTCCTAGCTTGGTCAGTCTTTTCAATCTCCATCTTCTTCTTGCACTCCTTCTTTCTTTTGATGACTTTCTGTACTTCTGCATTCCACCACCAGCTTTTCTTTTGTACCTTATTTCCATACCTGGCTCGGCCACATATCTTTTATGTAGTCCTAACACATGCTGTTTTTAGGTGCTGCCATTCTTCTTCAACTCCACCTATTTCCTCCTTTTCTTGAGGTGCTAGAGCCCTGAGTAATTCCTTGAACTGTTGTACTTTCTCTCCAGTCAACTTCCAGGTCTTCAGCCTGGTCTCTGTTGACCTTAGAGCCTTCTCTGACCACTGCTTGCAGCTGATTGTGGCAACTAGTGGTTTATTCTGCAGGGCCAACTGTTTCACTGGGGATCACTTTGCAATCATGGATTCTGCCCCAGTGCCTTTTCCTTACTAGGAGGAAGTCTACCTGAGTTGCATGTTGACTACTCTTGTATGTGATCTTGTGACTGTCTCTCTTTCTGAACCATGTGTTGGCTACTATCAAGCCATTTGCCAGACAGAAGTCTAGAATGGCTTCTCCTTCTTTATTCCTGTTGTTATCCCACCCATGTGGACCCAGGCATCCTGTTCTGTCTATCCCGATATGTACATTCAAGTCCTCCATTATCAACACCAATTCATGCTGTCCTGCTTTATCTAGTAGGTCCTGCAACTGCTGTCTGAATGCACTATTTTCCTTACTATCACAACCCTGCTGTGGAGCATAGGCTGAGATTATGAATACTGCCCTGTCATTACACTGGCGTCTGACTACCATGAGTCTGTCATTAATTCTGATGATATCCCTTACTGCTTTCTGAAGCCTCTCTCTCACCACAATTCCTACACCATTTCTAGCCTGCCCTCCACCTGAGTAGTAGAATCTAGATCCCAAGCCAAGTGGCTTTGCTGCACTGCCCTTCCATCTCATCTCCTGGATACATAGGATGTCCAGCCTCCTCTGTATCATCATGTCATCCACTTCCAAGCTGCGTCCTGTCAGTGAACCCACATTAAGCATAGCACTTCTCAGTTCATGTTTGGCAGGTTGGTTGGTTTTACGTCCAGGTTTCGGTCAACAAAGCTATTCCACATAACCCAGGCTGGGCAACTAGACACTGGTCAGCCAGTAGCTTATTGACCCAGGGATACTGGGCTTTATGGTGGGCACACACTGGCCAATAGAGGCACATATACCCCCCCACCATTAGCATGGGTCCCTGGCGTGGGTCAGAGTAGGCTGGGTCCTCAACCCACTTATCACCGGTAAATACCCATGCCCATTTTTGGCGACATTAGTCAACATGACCAAATCACCTAGAGCCATATTTTACACCGTTGAATGGCTAGCCCTGCCATGCCACACAGTTTGTGATCCATGTTCTCCTATCTTGAGGATACTGCGCACCACAGTAGATGCCCAAAGCAGTTGGTCTGTACCCCCCTATAGGGCACCATATAGAGTTTGTGCTGCTGCTCACAGCTCCATTCATTGGTGAGTTTGAGATGGAAAGACTCAGCATGTTTTTCGGACATGGGAGAAAACCCACGGAGACACAGGGAGAACATGCAAACTCCAAACAGGCATTGGTCAGGGGTCAGGATCGAACCTTGTACCTTGTGCATGGGAGGCAAAGACCTTAACCACTAAGCCATCTCTTACAAAAAAAGAATGCCAGACATTCATTTTTCTTATTGTTCAAAACATAGACGGTCTTGGTAATCCTGTAACTCTATTAACTTTTTAATTTGTCAAATTATTAGTTATTAGTTAAATAATATCCATGTTGTCATCTAGTTCTTTCCTGGTTTTGTATTGAAACTTAATACTCCCAACCCAGTGTCCCTCATGACTTATATGTTGTAAACATTGGATCATGCTAGACATTATAGCCTTATACTTATTAGCATGAATAAAAACTTACCATACTAATGAATTAGATAGTATAGTGGATTAATTTTACTGCTTTCTGTATTAAGGGTTCAATGCTTGAAGCCCTTTCACTTTGCATACATTTTCTTTTCTTAGACAGACTTAACCAATATTTTGTACCTCTCCCTGATGTCTAGTGCTGGTACAGAGGACTAGTAATATATTTAAGTGAGATAGGAGGATACAGCGTATTGTCTTTACAGCATGCTATAAACAGTATCCCTGGTGTCTAGTGTTCCCTCCCAACATGTCTTTTATGCTTCAAAACATGATTTTTTTAAGTGCCTTTATGGTACACTACATACAGTATCCCTGGATTTTAGTGTTCTACCCCAATCCATGTCTCATCTAAGTACTGTTAAGACAGAATATTGCAATGTGCTCCCTTATGTCTATTGCTTTCCCCAACCATAAGTGCTATTATGGCATACTATTGAAAATTTCTCCCTTGTTTCTAATGTTATTCCCAATCAATGTTTTTTCTGAGTACCAAATAATGCACAATATTGCAGAGTTCTCCCTAGCAGCCAATGGTTCCGCAACCCTAAGTATCACTGAGACACATAATGAAAGGGTTAGCCCTGATGTCAACTGGTTCCTTCCACCAATAGATATTATCTTTTTTTTTTTTTTTTAATTATGCGCCCTTAAGAAATGCTGTATAGAGTATCCATGGTGTCTAGTAGTCCCCCCATCCTCATTATGTTTAAGAGCCATTAAAGCACAACACGTAAGAGTTACCCCTAGTATCTAATGGTTCTTTACAACCTAATGTTGCAGGATTTGCTCATTGGTCTAGATGAGTGTGGACCTCCTAGGCAGACATGTACTCAAACATGCAGCCCCTCACCTATACACATGTACACAAACCCCATCACTACCTGCCTGCTAAACTCCCAGATACTTAACTCTAATGTAAAAGATGAACATGAGCTTTTATGCTATGTTCATTAACATGAGTGGCTAGGACTAGCTGTTTTAAACAATGCAGGCAGGTCTGAGGGAGAGCACTTCGCCAATTGCCAAAAGCCTATGTCTTAGAATGCCAAAATGATATTCATTAAAGAGATCAAAAGTGGTTTATGTAAATTTGAAATTTTCTGTCACTGAAAATACTAATAGAACCCCATCAAATGCAGACCTAATTAAGCAGCGCACACAAAACTTTGAAGACAAAATGTGTGAACAATCTGTGACTATATTGTAGAAATAAGAAGCTTGACATCTTTGATAATTCAAAGTCACTTTTTGATGTGCAAGTGCACTGTGAGAACAAAGCTTATAAAAATCAAAGTCAAGCCTTTTTCATCTATATACCCAGACCATGGCATCCATGTATAACAAATCCATGACCTATGCAGAGAGTTCAGGATCCTTTCCTCCACTTCTACCAGCTCTTAACCACCCTCTTCTGATCACCTATATTGGACATGCTTTGCATTTTCCAGTTCCTTCTCAATAGTGGTTTAGTTAATAATATTTCCAGAACCATTAACTGTCTTTTGTACTCATACAACTGCACATCCATGTTAACTTCTATCAAAAACAGTTCCATCTCTATAGGTCAATGTCACATCATAATACTTTTATCAGCATTATCTGTATTTCTTCTTTAAAATCCATTCCAATATGGACAAGGCCAAAAATGAAGAATGTAATCCCACACCCCTATTTCACATCACCAATAACTATCTTTAAAACCAAGAATCATCCTTTATAATTTGGCTGGGTTGTAGAAATAGTGATGTGAGTATTTTCTTGCAAAAATTCAAAATCTCACATACTTAAATATGTATAAACTATAGGTTTATTCCTTATACTGTCAAGGGTGCTGAATACCAAATAATCTTTTCTACCCATCTTTTAAATTTTCCACCACCTCTTCTTTATAATCCAGCAATGTCTAGTATACCAGCCTTAATAGTTTTCTGTCCAGCACCTCCCCTTCTCTCTCTCGCTTACTCTCTAATTACCCACTTAATTAATCCTAGTCTAATAATATCCATTCCTTTGGCTTGCCTTGTCTTCCATGCTTCTTGCATTGGCCCCCGAATAATAATATCTGTTCTTCAAACCTATAGTTTACTCTAATTGCCCCAGCTGACAAAAACCCCTTCTCTCCCCATAGCTGATACCAATACTTCAATAGTCGTCTATCTCACACTTTGCCAGAACCAATTATTTCTTTGATGGACATTCCAACATCCAGTTCCAATAGAAATCAACACGGGAATCAAAATAATATGTTTTTCCCCATTTCTACTCAATAATTGAAAATATACTAATATATTCTCATTAAAAAGTGATAATGATCTTTCAACTGGGGAGTCCTACCACTGGAATCAATTTAATTCTCCCTCTTTACTATCATGCTTTAATACAATTTCTTTCCAGCAACAAAAATATGGTTGAGCAAAACACGAGTAATACATTTTAAGACAATAGTCCATGGATAACATTCAACATTCAGGACATCAAGCCGCCCCCCTTCCAGGTTGCATGGAAAGAAATAACCTATTCTATGCAATTAATTGTCATTCACCAGCCCACAGAAAGTCAACTACTCAATTCTTTAAGAAAGCCATACATTTTTAGGGAGTTGACTTAGAAAATAATGTCCAGCACATGAGTTGGAGAAGCATAAATAACCATGGAACCTGAACCCTTTGATCTAATTCCAAATATAACATTTTCCATTTTGAAAACAGGTCCTTGGATTAGAATAAGAAATTGCCTGATAATTGGTACACAACTTTGCAATCTATATACCCAGATACTTCAGCTTATTAGACCCAGCCATGAATGGATACTATATGTTTAAGTTAGTGGATGAGGTCTAATTTATAGCTATCAACACCATTTTAGATGCATTCATTTGCGTCAGGAAATCCTACTGAATTCACCCAGCTTATTGATTATTCTATCTCCATCTAAGTCACAATTGTGATTTGTCAAGATCACCAAAATACTGCCCACAAAAAGCAAAATGTTTAGCTTCTTAGACCCCCAACTGTACCCTTGTGGGTCAGATTGTGTAATATAAGAGGTTAGTTGCACTTGCTATAGACCAAAAATGAAACTGTGACAATGAGCACCCCAATATGTACCCCTTATAAAAATACATTGGTCTGACATCAATGCTGTTATTATTATATGGTCCATAATCCTAGCATATAGTCTCCACAGTTCCTCTAGAAATCCCATTCTTACAGCTATGGGTTTCTGGGTGAATTGGGAAGAAACTACATTCTTACAAGTATCTTAAAAGGGTAAACTCACACAACTCATTTATTAAAGGCATTTTCCACATTAAAACTTGAAATCACAAAGGATTTAGAATTCAGATGGGTATCAATTCCTCAATATTAATTAAGACCTAACTGAAAACTTGTAACTATTTTTTGCAGTATAGAACTGCCAAAGAACATGGCAATCTAGGATAAAAAATAACTATGCTGAAACAGATGATTGCAAAAAGTGGAATTAAAACTGGAGAATAATTACTCTGGCTACCCTCCACCTCAAGAGTAAAGTAGATATAGCACACACACACACACACACACACACACACACACATATATATATATATATATATATATATATATATATATATATATATATATATATATATATATATATATATATATATATATATATATATATATATATATATATATATATATATATATATATATATATATATATATATATATATGGGGAAATGCTCACTTGTAATGTTTTGTTGAGCTGAATCCCCCACCAGTTCAGCTCTGTGATTTGAGTCCTTGTCAAGTTGGAATTTGTGAACTCATAGAGGAAGTGATCAACTTTTTGTGGAATAGACATAATAACTGTTCTAGTGTATTTTTCTTGTGTCTTTAAAAGTGCATTGTGAAGGAGATAGCACCTGAAAGAAGATTTGTATTAACTACACACCTTGTTGGGGAAAGAACATTTGGCACAGGCCAGCTGATGAGAGCTGAAGCTTACTTTGAAAAGTCTGAAATGATACATTTGGGGCTAACAACTCAGGAGACGATTGCATAATACAACAGCTAACTGGGGCTATGTCCATTTCTAAAATCCATAAATCTGCCTGAAGCAAGAATAAAAGCAATTTACCTAAAGGTAATAAAGATGGTACAGGAAGCAAGTCAAAATTACTAAAATGTAAAAATTAGTGACTTATTTTAATATCTGGGAAAACAGGAAAAAAAAAATAAATATAATATAATAATTATATAATAAGAGCTAATTTATATTCAAATATAAATTTCTGACTGGACAATGCAATGAGTATACCCATGATAAATCCTGTAGACATCAAAGAGAGCAGTTCAACAGCCTCTCTGTGATAGGTTGTATTGTTTGATACTACCACTAACATTTTAAAAATTAAACATTATAAACACACTTATTTGGTGATAAACATATTTTTGGGGTGAGGTTATAATTCCTCTAGGGGCTGCAGACTTTATCTTCTTGTGAAAGAATAAAAATGAATAGGGTGAGTTTTCCAGATCACTGACAAAAAGTGTTGTGCAGTAAGTGGTAACAAATGCACTAAACAGATGGGTCAGTACTTTGGCAGTACATTGCAGAGACATCCCTCCATGTCTCACATCAGTGAGGAGAGGAGAGGAGAGGAGAAAGAGAAATGAAGTTCCAGTATATACAGACATAACTTTGGAGGTGCAAGACACTTCTGTTGTTTAATATTGTCATTATGTAATGGTACTATATTACATTCAAACATTGGTAAAGCAGGTTTACTCTGTGGCTGACTTTGTTTGGTTACTTGAGCTTCACCTTTAATATCAAACCACTTGTCACATGGATAAACCTTTTATTACCTACACCTGAATGTAATATATTGCTAAAATATCTCAGAGCTACAAAAGAGTGTTAAGATTCATAGATTCATAGATATTCCAAGGCCAATGAGTCCGATGACCATTCATGACCTGCTACTACTTTACTCAAGCCACACCTCCTTTCTCCCAGAGGGCCATACCAGTCAATACCACAGTAAATGTGTGAATACCCATCCAGTTATGTAGTTTATGTTTAAAGGAAAATAGTCGCACAGCTTAACATGCAAGGGAAGTTTATTCTAGAGGTCTGGAAAGTACTCAGTTATAAATCTGTTCATCAACCATGTTTTATTTTATTGTTGTAGATTTATTTCCTTGAATATAATATTGGTGTAAAAAATGGACTTGCAGAGAAAAAAAGAGTTCTAGGATAATTAGATCTGTAATGACACAGTAAGTGAGACAAAGATATCCCCTCAAAAGTGTGTAAGATATTGCACAAAGGGATAGAGCTTCCAGCCTTTCTTGTTAGCTCAGGGATTTTAGGTCTGTGATTTTCTTGGTTATGAATCTTTGAGGTCTTTCTCAAAGGTTTAGTGAGATACATCCCAAAGGGGGGGGGGGGGGTGATGTACTCGATAATTTGTATGATCAATTCTGAGTATAAGGTGTTGGTTACCTCTTTAGACCTCAATGATAATCCTTTGGTAATTAGATGGGCTAAATAAAATGCTTTCCTGACAACCACTGTCACATGATGGTCAAAAGACAGGGAGCTATCAAACAAATTACTTAGGTTCCTGACTATATTTTCATTTTATAGTGGTGTGTTATCTATATGTTATGATAACAGGAGAAGGTATGTACCAAAAGCGATGATACTACACATTTTAGCATTCAGTTTAACCCCATTTTTAGTACACCAAGAGTTTACAAGGGAGTTCATTATGAAGGGTTTGATTGTCATAGGGTGACTTAACATCTCCCAGTTTGCAGTCATCTGCAGATTTTATTTCCTCAAAGTCTTGGCTCTTTGCTTAGAGATATGAGAAATAAATAACAAAAAGGAAATGTCCCAGTATTGAGTTCTGAGTTACACCACTGGTCATTTTCATACTTTATGATGACGCACCTTAAGTTTGTACTATGTAGGTTCTGTCTTTCAGTCAGTTTGCTAGCCATTTTATGAGTTGATTTTAAGCTTTTGTATGATGCCAGCATGAGGAATGGTGTTGGAGGCCTTAGGGAAATCAAGTTACACCATGAGCACTGCATGGCCACCATCTACAGCCTCCATTATCCTTTCAAAGACATTTACCAGATTAAATAGATACCTTTCACAAAACTAAACTGCTGAACGTCAAGTTGACCGACTTTCTTGATAGCACAGTTTATGATCTCAGTTATAAAATATTGTATGGCTTGTAAGAATGACAGGTGTGTAATTACATTGGAAAGTTATAGCACCTAACATGTGTATGGGAATCTCCACTAAAGTGCACCATGCATCAGGGTCAAAAGCAGTATCTAACATTGAGTTAAACAGTTTGAGGAACATGTCTGCGATTGCATGTTTAACAATATTAATTATCTTCAAAGTGTTTAACTTACAAACTGAAAGACTTATGTTAGGCATTCGTAGGATTAATCAACTATGTATGCTGTCAGGACCCATGATGGAAGTATTTTTGGTCTTGCTTAGTCCTTTTAGTACAGGATCTTTAAGGATATTTGGGGGAAGTAAGGGATTCAGTTATTTTGGGACTTTGATTAGAAGTCTCAGAGGTGAAGTTAGCAGTGAATTTGTTTACAAGGATATTGACAATGTCCATTGTGTCAGACTAGGAATAATTATTACAAATAAGTTCTGAGTAATGTAGGGCATTGTTTCTTTAGTTTTCAAACACAGTTATAGAAATATTTATAATTATATTTTAGAAAAAAGCATACAGAATGCTGAAGACTATGAAAGTGATATTAGAGTGAAATCTGGAAGATGTTTTTTGGAAAAAAAAGATGTTGGAGGCTTGGAACACATGTCAAGTAGAGGTGTTAGAAAACAAGCAGAACATGAAAAGAAAAGAAAAACTCATAAATGCAAGGGGCAGAAACAGAAAAATATATGCAAGGAAAATCATTTGCAACCAAAAAATGCATGTAGTCGTGTGTGTGTGTGTCTGTGTGTAGATATATATATATATATATAGAGTCTATATTGAATTCTCAAAAGCCGACAATGTCGAATCTGACATTGTTGGCACGAGAATAGCGAAACTGCAGGACTTCGAAGAAGTACATGGAAATCTCCATAAGGGGAGATTTCCATTTACTTCAATGTAGTGCGGCCTCAGAGTTGGTATATTTAAGTAGCGGGGGGTGGGGGGTGCAGGGGGCGTGCCCCCCTGCCTACACCAATTTTTTTTTTTTTTTTAAGTTTTTTTTTTGGGGACATTCGATGTTTTAACAGTTCGATCACAAAGGATCGACCTTTAGTGATTTGAACTGTTAAACATTCAATCTTCCAATATAGACACTATATATATATATATATATATATATATATATATATATATATATATATATATAGGATCACTACTAAATCCCGAATGTGCAAAATACCGACGCCCGAAATCGCGAGACCAAAGTACTGAAAGATCATAATACCTAAACTACTAAATACCAAAGCACACAATCACAAAATATATATAATGGCATTCCAATTTCATTGTACTACATCGAATAATGTAGTGGGGTATAAAACACCTACTTTGATGTAAACACGCGTTTGGTTGCAGGCTGTCCTTCTTCTAAACGGAGAAAGTTGCATCAGCGCCATAGCCAGTTTCAACATGTACTGGATAATCAAAACAGTTATACGAGTATGGAATTGGTCAGAGCTATTGCTCATTTATTAAAGATGTGAGGAGTCTATTATGTCGTACCAGGATACACTGGGTGAAGCTTAAATTTACATGGGGTTCACTTTGTTTGCTTCTGGTTATTGTTTACAGTGAGTGTTACGAAGTGCTACAACGGATTTGTGATGGTATTTACATTCATGGAACGGTGTACGTTAGCATTCCATGTGCTATTCATGTGGTTTCTGGTCTTTATTTTCAGTTTGAGGTTCATAGGTTCATACTAGGCTATCTGCCCAAGGGCATTTATAAGCCTAGCCCAGAATTTTGTGGCTTTCGCCACCCCTTAGTTTGAAGGAAACTATGCCCATTATTTTGCTGTGCCTCTGTCAAGCAGTGACACTGAGGTAATCCCTGGGGTATATCTGCGATCTCCCATCCATTGGTCAAGATTTCTTTTGAACAAGGCCAGCGAGGTGCTCTGCCTCACATGTACCGGGAGTTTGTTCCACAGCATAGGGAGTCTCTGGGTGATGAATCTGTCCCTCCAGCACGTCCTATTAATAACCGTGTCAAGGTTTAAGTCTCACGCCCTTGTAGTTCTGAGGGATCTAGATTTTTTGAGGTGAAGCATGCTCATCAAATCTGGGTTTGACATGGCCTTGTATGTCAGGCATAGGTCACCTCTGAGCAAGCGGTAAGCGACTGAATAGAGCTGGAGTTCTTTCAGTCGGGCAGCATAAGACATATTTTTGAGACCCTTTATCCTTTTGGTGAGGAACTTTTGGGGCCTTTCCAGCTGCTGCAGGTGTCGGGTCAGATACATTCTGAATGGGGCATTGTACTCAATCATTGGTCTGATGAGTGATGAGTACAGGGGGACGATGACCTCCCTTGATCTAGATGTGAATCCCTTCATGATCAGGTGGGCAATGTAGAAGGTCTTCCTAACTACTTTAGCAACGTGAGTGTCAAATGAAAGGTTACTGTCAACCTGGGTCCCCAGATCCCTGATAACCTCTTCTGTGCTCAGTGGATTGCCACCTATATGGTAGCTAGGGGTAACTTTGTTTTTCCCGAAGGGTATGACTATGCATTTCTTGGCGTTTAACTTTAGGCCATGGCTCTGGCACCAGTTATCCATTTCTGTGAGACCCTTCTGAAGGATATCTGTGTCAGATGTGTTCTCGACTATGGTGCCCAGTTTGCAGTCATCTGCAAACTTTGTCAGCCATAACCCTCCTGTGTTTGCTTGTACTTCTGAAAAGTAGATGCCGAACAAGAGTGGGCCCAGGACTGAGCCCTGTGGGACACCACTTGTGACAGGCTTTGAGTCTGACATGGTGCCAGCAACTCTGACCCTGTGGGTTCTGTCACTTAGCCAGTTTGCAACCCATCTTGTGATGTATAGGTTTACATTTAAGCTGATGAGTTTTTCAATGATACCTGAGTGGGGTATTGTGTTGAAAGCCTTTGCCAGGTCGAAGTAGGCTGTATGGACTGCCTTTCCCTCATCAATGGCCTTGGTGACTGTTTCGAAGAAGTCAACCAAGTTTAAAAGGCATGATCTGCCTTTGACAAAGCCAAACTGGGTTGGATCCAAAGTCTGCAAGTTCCCTATGCCTTTATTTATGAGTTCCATTATGATCCTCTCCATAGCTTTGCAGATCAGGCTTGTCAAGCTGATGGGACGGTAATTTCCAGGGTCGGTGGAGGCACCGCCTTTGTGAAGTGGGACCACAGTTGCCATGCGCCACTCCTTGGGTACGTATCCTGAGGTGAGGCTAAGATTAAACAGCTGTCCTAACTGTGGGTTTAATTCCTCATTGAGTTCGTGGAGCACACAGCCAGGGACACCATCCAGTCCCATGGATGCTGTGTTTTTCGCCTTGGAGAGAGCAGTTCTCACCTGGGTGTTAGAGATGTTTGGGGGGCTACAATCCTCTGGTATAGATATCTCTCCTTTTGGGGGGGGGGGGGGGGAGTTTGCACTGAACCTGTCAGCCAGTATGTTGGCAATGTCTGTAGGTTCAGTAATTTTCACATTATTTTGAGCTAATTCTGAGCATATCTGGGAGTTTCCTCCCAGGTTTCTAACATAGCTAAAGAAGGCCTTATGATTGTCTTTTGAGTCCTTAGCGATTTTTCTCTCAAAATTTGCCTTGGATGATTTTATCAGAGCTCTTAGTTTTTTACTTGTAATGATCAAAGGTGTCTTACCTTTTAAGGATTTTGCTCTATCTTGTAGTAGCTTCCTCCTTTTGTTGTAGAGCTTGTTTATGGCTGGGGTCCACCAGACTGAACGCTTGCCTTTGGTACAAAGAGTCTTTGTTTTGATTGGGATTGCCTGATCCATGCAGTCCTGTAGGTGCTGGTAGAAGGCATTTGTAAGTGATTCAGCGGCTTGAGTAATGTTTTCCGCCAGCTCGGGAGCCTTAAAGGAGACCACACTAGTCTTTAGAAGTGTGAAGTCGGCTTTTGAGAAGTTCTTCACTGTGGTCTTTTTTATCTCAGGTGGGGGCGGGACGAAGACCTCCAGTGAGATTAGTTTATGATCTGATCTCACCAGTGA
Organism: Protopterus annectens; assembly: GCF_019279795.1. Lineage (NCBI taxonomy): Eukaryota > Metazoa > Chordata > Ceratodontiformes > Protopteridae > Protopterus > Protopterus annectens. The sequence continues at coordinate 158,985,642 of NC_056740.1, forward strand.
GGGGTATACTTCCGGTGTTGAACATTGTGATCCCATGTTCGTGATGATGAGATCAAGTATGTTTTCACCTCTTGTGGGGATGGTGACTAGTTGTTCCATGGCATTTGAGTTTATGAACTCCAGGAACCTTTGGGCTAGAGTGTTTGGGCTTGAGTAGTGATCCCAGTCTATATTAGGGTAGTTGAAGTCACCTAGTATGATGGTGTTTGGAGATACATTTATCCCCTCCAGTGTTTTCAGGAAAGCTATGTGAGGTTCCTGAGTTTGAGAGGGTGGCCTGTAACATGCTATAAATTGCAGAGCAGTCTTGCCTATGGTTAATTGCACCTGGATGGTCTCCGATGCATCGTGCGTTGCCACCAACCTTGAGGTGTGGGTGTCCTTAATGAATATGGACACCCCCCCTCCTTTCTTGGTGTTGTCCGGATTTTGGGGCCGGAACGCATGATATGAGGTAAAACCTGATAGTGCTGGGGTGCTCTCAGGAGCCTTGAACCAGGTTTCAGTCACAGCACAGACATCGATATTCTCCATACTGAGAAGGGCTTCGAGTGCGTGCATCTTGAGGTTGAGACTTCTGGCATTGAGCAGCATTACCCTTAGTTTTTTTTCTTTTTTGTGTTCTAGGGTGCAGGTTTAGAATTTGAGCCTTGCCTAAAAAAGGCACTATAGGGGTGGCAAGAGCCTTTGCCAATATCCGGAAGCCCAGGGGTGACAGGTGCAAGCCGTCCCTTGCGAAGCAGTGTGGCTTGTCCAGCATGTCATCCCAGGCAGACAGACATTGGATCCCCTGTGAATGACACCAGAGTTTAAGCCAATTATTAAAGCTGATCATCTTATCTCTGTATTGTGGCATCATTCTTGGTGAAGGTAGGATACTGCTCAAGGTCAGGGTCATACCTGCCTGGGCTACATAATCAGAGAGCTCCTCAATGTCTTTTTTCATGTAGTCCAAGGAGGTACGTCTCAGGTCATTTACACCAGCATGGACAATGACTGAGTTGTACTTGTACCTGCTGTTGAGACCTGAGTGCTTGCGTTATGTGGCGGATTCTAGCGCCCGACAGGCAGCTTACTGTGACCTTCTCCTTACTCAATCTGGTGAGCGGGACATCAGTGTGTCTGACTATGGAGTCACCAATGACGAGTGTGTCTGGCATTCTGTTTGGCCTTAAGGGCTGTGACTGTTTGGCACACTGACTGTGTGGTCTATGTGTTGCATGATTTGTGTCCTGAGGTGGTAGTTGTTTGGGTGTCTGCTTTGGTGGCCTCTGCTGTTTTGGTAGATTTTTGATCAGAGCCTCCGAGTATGTCTTTGTGTGTTTATGTGTATGATTTGAAGTTGTGATAGTACTATGTGAGTCTGGGTATGTGGTGTGTGTGGTTACCTTCTCCTCCTGTCTGGTCTTGCCAGTCCTATTTTGAGAGAGCTCAGCCTCCAGTTTGGCTGTATAGTTGCATCTCCCGCATGTATTTGTGTTTCGTGGGAGAAGGAGAGGGTTGTCTGTGTACATGAGGCAATTGTAACATTGCCTCAATATTCCCAGGTTCACCAGCTGAGCAGGAGAGGACACTAGCAACTGATCCCTCGACATGCTAGAAGGAATAGACAAAAACTTAAAAGAAGACTCCGGGGGATGTATGTGATCGAGAAGGGGGTTTTAGGCTGGTGGGGTACTATCTATAATAAAAGTGCTATATCAAGGTGAGAAAGTACTGTAGGAGCAAGTGCTAGGTTTTACAGATAGAGAATAGTCTATTTAGGAATCAAGTAGAGATGAACTTTTTAGTTATAGGATACGCTGGCAAGATCAGTAGTACAGTTCAAGGAAGGCTGTTTTAAGGGAAAATTTGAAGAGTGGACTTTAGGTAGCCCGAATAGTTTAACCCTGATTAACCGCTGCTGCTCTTGTGTGCTACAGTGGCAACTCTGCGCTAAATCGCGCTAACGCACGTTTAGCGTGTTTTATAGCAGGGGGCTGAAAAAAGCTAGGAACTGGCCCAAAACGGCCAATGGACTACTAGTTTCTGGCTGAAACCACACCAAATTGGACAAATAGGCTGCTCAGTGCTTCCCACTCCCACTGGTAAGCAGAGAAACTTCCTTCCTTCCAAATAAGGATGTGTAACAGTAACAGGAACTAAAACAAAGCCCAGGGATCAGCAAATTCTGAAACTGGACTACTCTAGTTCAGTAAGGCGGGAAAACAAGAGATAGTTTTTTTTTTTTTTTCAAGGTGTTTCACTTGACTGTCTCACTGTTGCTGTTGTCACACTACTTTAATTCAATATTTCGGGCTTTCGTGATTGTGTGCTTCGGTATTTAGTAGTTTAGGTATTATGATCTTTCGGTACTTTGGTCTCGCGATTTCAGGCGTCGGTATTTTGCACATTCGGGATTTAGTAGTGATCATATATATATATATATATATATATATATATATATATATATATATATATATATATATAGCTCTATATATATATATATATATATATCTACACATACACACACACACACACACACACACACACACACACACACACACACACGCACACACACACACATGCACTCACACACACACACACACACACACACACACACACACACACACACACACACACACACACACACACACACACACACACACACACACACACACACACACACATACATTTGTGTGTATGGGTACACATACACATACACATACACACACATGCACATACAATACAACACATGCGCATACATATACATATGCATGCACACACATACACATGTGAACATGCACACATCACAGGTGAGCACACACACACACACACACACACATACATCATAGGCAATCACACAAACACACAAATAGAAATGCAATAATACTGGCTACAACA